>NC_138317.1:31812500-31847500 GCF_965601325.2 Salmo salar
GTGTCTGTTCTAACTCTCAGACCAGCGTCTGTCTCCTAGTGTCTGTTCTAACTCTCAGACCAGCGTCTGTCTGCTAGTGTCTGTTCTAACTCTCAGACCAGCGTCTGTCTCCTAGTGTCTGTTCTAACTCTCAGACCAGCGTCTGTCTCCTAGTGTCTGTTCTAACTCTCAGACCAGCGTCTGTCTCCTAGTGTCTGTTCTAACTCTCAGACCAGCGTCTGTCTCCTAGTGTCTGTTCTAACTCTCAGACCAGCGTCTGTCTCCTAGTGTCTGTTCTAACTCTCAGACCAGCGTCTGTCTCCTAGTGTCTGTTCTAACTCTCAGACCAGCGTCTATCTCCTAGTGTCTGTTCTAACTCTCAGACCAGCGTCTGTCTCCTAGTGTCTGTTCTAACTCTCAGACCAGCGTCTGTCTGCTAGTGTCTGTTCTAACTCTCAGACCAGCGTCTGTCTCCTAGTGTCTGTTCTAACTCTCAGACCAGCGTCTGTCTGCTAGTGTCTGTTCTAACTCTCAGACCAGCGTCTGTCTCCTAGTGTCTGTTCTAACTCTCAGACCAGCGTCTGTCTCCTAGTGTCTGTTCTAACTCTCAGACCAGCGTCTGTCTCCTAGTGTCTGTTCTAACTCTCAGACCAGCGTCTGTCTGCTAGTGTCTGTTATAACTCTCAGACCAGCGTCTGTCTCCTAGTGTCTGTTCTAACTCTCAGACCAGCGTCTGTCTCCTAGTGTCTGTTCTAACTCTCAGACCAGCGTCTGTCTGCTAGTGTCTGTTCTAACTCTCAGACCAGCGTCTGTCTGCTAGTGTCTGTTCTAACTCTCAGACCAGCGTCTGTCTCCTAGTGTCTGTTCTAACTCTCAGACCAGCGTCTGTCTCCTAGTGTCTGTTCTAACTCTCAGACCAGCGTCTGTCTCCTAGTGTCTGTTCTAACTCTCAGACCAGCGTCTGTCTCCTAGTGTCTGTTCTAACTCTCAGACCAGCGTCTGTCTCCTAGTGTCTGTTCTAACTCTCAGACCAGCGTCTGTCTCCTAGTGTCTGTTCTAACTCTCAGACCAGCGTCTGTCTCCTAGTGTCTGTTCTAACTCTCAGACCAGCGTCTGTCTCCTAGTGTCTGTTCTAACTCTCAGACCAGCGTCTGTCTCCTAGTGTCTGTTCTAACTCTCAGACCAGCGTCTGTCTCCTAGTGTCTGTTCTAACTCTCAGACCAGCGTCTGTCTCCTAGTGTCTGTTCTAACTCTCAGACCAGCGTCTGTCTCCTAGTGTCTGTTCTAACTCTCAGACCAGCGTCTGTCTCCTAGTGTCTGTTCTAACTCTCAGACCAGCGTCTGTCTCCTAGTGTCTGTTCTAACTCTCAGACCAGCGTCTGTCTGCTAGTGTCTGTTCTAACTCTCAGACCAGCGTCTGTCTCCTAGTGTCTGTTCTAACTCTCAGACCAGCGTCTGTCTCCTAGTGTCTGTTCTAACTCTCAGACCAGCGTCTGTCTCCTAGTGTCTGTTCTAACTCTCAGACCAGCGTCTGTCTGCTAGTGTCTGTTCTAACTCTCAGACCAGCGTCTGTCTCCTAGTGTCTGTTCTAACTCTCAGACCAGCGTCTGTCTCCTAGTGTCTGTTCTAACTCTCAGACCAGCGTCTGTCTGCTAGTGTCTGTTCTAACTCTCAGACCAGCGTCTGTCTCCTAGTGTCTGTTCTAACTCTCAGACCAGCGTCTGTCTCCTAGTGTCTGTTCTAACTCTCAGACCAGCGTCTGTCTCCTAGTGTCTGTTCTAACTCTCAGACCAGCGTCTGTCTCCTAGTGTCTGTTCTAACTCTCAGACCAGCGTCTGTCTCCTAGTGTCTGTTCTAACTCTCAGACCAGCGTCTGTCTCCTAGTGTCTGTTCTAACTCTCAGACCAGCGTCTGTCTGCTAGTGTCTGTTCTAACTCTCAGACCAGCGTCTGTCTCCTAGTGTCTGTTCTAACTCTCAGACCAGCGTCTGTCTCCTAGTGTCTGTTCTAACTCTCAGACCAGCGTCTGTCTGCTAGTGTCTGTTCTAACTCTCAGACCAGCGTCTGTCTCCTAGTGTCTGTTCTAACTCTCAGACCAGCGTCTGTCTCCTAGTGTCTGTTCTAACTCTCAGACCAGCGTCTGTCTCCTAGTGTCTGTTCTAACTCTCAGACCAGCGTCTGTCTCCTAGTGTCTGTTCTAACTCTCAGACCAGCGTCTGTCTGCTAGTGTCTGTTCTAACTCTCAGACCAGCGTCTGTCTCCTAGTGTCTGTTCTAACTCTCAGACCAGCGTCTGTCTCCTAGTGTCTGTTCTAACTCTCAGACCAGCGTCTGTCTCCTAGTGTCTGTTCTAACTCTCAGACCAGCGTCTGTCTCCTAGTGTCTGTTCTAACTCTCAGACCAGCGTCTGTCTCCTAGTGTCTGTTCTAACTCTCAGACCAGCGTCTGTCTCCTAGTGTCTGTTCTAACTCTCAGACCAGCGTCTGTCTCCTAGTGTCTGTTCTAACTCTCAGACCAGCGTCTGTCTCCTAGTGTCTGTTCTAACTCTCAGACCAGCGTCTGTCTGCTAGTGTCTGTTCTAACTCTCAGACCAGCGTCTGTCTCCTAGTGTCTGTTCTAACTCTCAGACCAGCGTCTGTCTCCTAGTGTCTGTTCTAACTCTCAGACCAGCGTCTGTCTCCTAGTGTCTGTTATAACTCTCAGACCAGCGTCTGTCTCCTAGTGTCTGTTCTAACTCTCAGACCAGCGTCTGTCTCCTAGTGTCTGTATTAACTCTCAGACCAGCGTCTGTCTCCTAGTGTCTGTTCTAACTCTCAGACCAGCGTCTGTCTCCTAGTGTCTGTTCTAACTCTCAGACCAGCGTCTGTCTCCTAGTGTCTGTATTAACTCTCAGACCAGCGTCTGTCTCCTAGTGTCTGTTCTAACTCTCAGACCAGCGTCTGTCTCCTAGTGTCTGTTCTAACTCTCAGACCAGCGTCTGTCTCCTAGTGTCTGTTCTAACTCTCAGACCAGCGTCTGTCTCCTAGTGTCTGTTCTAACTCTCAGACCAGCGTCTGTCTGCTAGTGTCTGTTCTAACTCTCAGACCAGCGTCTGTCTGCTAGTGTCTGTTCTAACTCTCAGACCAGCGTCTGTCTCCTAGTTTCTGTTCTAACTCTCAGACCAGCGTCTGTCTCCTAGTGTCTGTTCTAACTCTCAGACCAGCGTCTGTCTCCTAGTGTCTGTTCTAACTCTCAGACCAGCGTCTATCTGCTAGTGTCTGTTCTAACTCTCAGACCAGCGTCTGTCTGCTAGTGTCTGTTCTAACTCTCAGACCAGCGTCTGTCTCCTAGTGTCTGTTATAACTCTCAGACCAGCGTCTGTCTCCTATAGTCTGTTCTAACTCTCAGACCAGCGTCTGTCTCCTAGTGTCTGTTCTAACTCTCAGACCAGCGTCTGTCTCCTAGTGTCTGTTCTAACTCTCAGACCAGCGTCTGTCTCCTAGTGTCTGTTCTAACTCTCAGACCAGCGTCTGTCTCCTAGTGTCTGTTCTAACTCTCAGACCAGCGTCTGTCTCCTAGTGTCTGTTCTAACTCTCAGACCAGCGTCTGTCTGCTAGTGTCTGTTCTAACTCTCAGACCAGCGTCTGTCTCCTAGTGTCTGTTCTAACTCTCAGACCAGCGTCTGTCTCCTAGTGTCTGTATTAACTCTCAGACCAGCGTCTGTCTCCTAGTGTCTGTTCTAACTCTCAGACCAGCGTCTGTCTGCTAGTGTCTGTTCTAACTCTCAGACCAGCGTCTGTCTGCTAGTGTCTGTTCTAACTCTCAGACCAGCGTCTGTCTCCTAGTGTCTGTTCTAACTCTCAGACCAGCGTCTGTCTCCTAGTGTCTGTTCTAACTCTCAGACCAGCGTCTGTCTGCTAGTGTCTGTTCTAACTCTCAGACCAGCGTCTGTCTCCTAGTGTCTGTTCTAACTCTCAGACCAGCGTCTGTCTCCTAGTGTCTGTTCTAACTCTCAGACCAGCGTCTGTCTGCTAGTGTCTGTTCTAACTCTCAGACCAGCGTCTGTCTCCTAGTGTCTGTTCTAACTCTCAGACCAGCGTCTGTCTCCTAGTGTCTGTTCTAACTCTCAGACCAGCGTCTGTCTCCTAGTGTCTGTTCTAACTCTCAGACCAGCGTCTGTCTCCTAGTGTCTGTTCTAACTCTCAGACCAGCGTCTGTCTCCTAGTGTCTGTTCTAACTCTCAGACCAGCGTCTGTCTCCTAGTGTCTGTTCTAACTCTCAGACCAGCGTCTGTCTGCTAGTGTCTGTTCTAACTCTCAGACCAGCGTCTGTCTCCTAGTGTCTGTTCTAACTCTCAGACCAGCGTCTGTCTCCTAGTGTCTGTTCTAACTCTCAGACCAGCGTCTGTCTGCTAGTGTCTGTTCTAACTCTCAGACCAGCGTCTGTCTCCTAGTGTCTGTTCTAACTCTCAGACCAGCGTCTGTCTCCTAGTGTCTGTTCTAACTCTCAGACCAGCGTCTGTCTCCTAGTGTCTGTTCTAACTCTCAGACCAGCGTCTGTCTCCTAGTGTCTGTTCTAACTCTCAGACCAGCGTCTGTCTCCTAGTGTCTGTTCTAACTCTCAGACCAGCGTCTGTCTCCTAGTGTCTGTTCTAACTCTCAGACCAGCGTCTGTCTCCTAGTGTCTGTTCTAACTCTCAGACCAGCGTCTGTCTCCTAGTGTCTGTTCTAACTCTCAGACCAGCGTCTGTCTCCTAGTGTCTGTTCTAACTCTCAGACCAGCGTCTGTCTCCTAGTGTCTGTTCTAACTCTCAGACCAGCGTCTGTCTCCTAGTGTCTGTTCTAACTCTCAGACCAGCGTCTGTCTCCTAGTGTCTGTTCTAACTCTCAGACCAGCGTCTGTCTCCTAGTGTCTGTTCTAACTCTCAGACCAGCGTCTGTCTCCTAGTGTCTGTTCTAACTCTCAGACCAGCGTCTGTCTCCTAGTGTCTGTTCTAACTCTCAGACCAGCGTCTGTCTCCTAGTGTCTGTTCTAACTCTCAGACCAGCGTCTGTCTCCTAGTGTCTGTTCTAACTCTCAGACCAGCGTCTGTCTCCTAGTGTCTGTTCTAACTCTCAGACCAGCGTCTGTCTCCTAGTGTCTGTTCTAACTCTCAGACCAGCGTCTGTCTCCTAGTGTCTGTTCTAACTCTCAGACCAGCGTCTGTCTCCTAGTGTCTGTTCTAACTCTCAGACCAGCGTCTGTCTCCTAGTGTCTGTTCTAACTCTCAGACCAGCGTCTGTCTCCTAGTGTCTGTTCTAACTCTCAGACCAGCGTCTGTCTCCTAGTGTCTGTTCTAACTCTCAGACCAGCGTCTGTCTCCTAGTGTCTGTTCTAACTCTCAGACCAGCGTCTGTCTCCTAGTGTCTGTTCTAACTCTCAGACCAGCGTCTGTCTCCTAGTGTCTGTTCTAACTCTCAGACCAGCGTCTGTCTCCTAGTGTCTGTTCTAACTCTCAGACCAGCGTCTGTCTCCTAGTGTCTGTTCTAACTCTCAGACCAGCGTCTGTCTCCTAGTGTCTGTTCTAACTCTCAGACCAGCGTCTGTCTCCTAGTGTCTGTTCTAACTCTCAGACCAGCGTCTGTCTCCTAGTGTCTGTATCTAACTCTCAGACCAGCGTCTGTCTCCTAGTGTCTGTTCTAACTCTCAGACCAGCGTCTGTCTCCTAGTGTCTGTTCTAACTCTCAGACCAGCGTCTGTCTCCTAGTGTCTGTTCTAACTCTCAGACCAGCGTCTGTCTCCTAGTGTCTGTTCTAACTCTCAGACCAGCGTCTGTCTGCTAGTGTCTGTTCTAACTCTCAGACCAGCGTCTGTCTGCTAGTGTCTGTTCTAACTCTCAGACCAGCGTCTGTCTCCTAGTGTCTGTTCTAACTCTCAGACCAGCGTCTGTCTCCTAGTGTCTGTTCTAACTCTCAGACCAGCGTCTGTCTCCTAGTGTCTGTTCTAACTCTCAGACCAGCGTCTGTCTGCTAGTGTCTGTTCTAACTCTCAGACCAGCGTCTGTCTGCTAGTGTCTGTTCTAACTCTCAGACCAGCGTCTGTCTCCTAGTGTCTGTTATAACTCTCAGACCAGCGTCTGTCTCCTATAGTCTGTTCTAACTCTCAGACCAGCGTCTGTCTCCTAGTGTCTGTTCTAACTCTCAGACCAGCGTCTGTCTGCTAGTGTCTGTTCTAACTCTCAGACCAGCGTCTGTCTCCTAGTGTCTGTTCTAACTCTCAGACCAGCGTCTGTCTCCTAGTGTCTGTTCTAACTCTCAGACCAGCGTCTGTCTCCTAGTGTCTGTTCTAACTCTCAGACCAGCGTCTGTCTCCTAGTGTCTGTTCTAACTCTCAGACCAGCGTCTGTCTCCTAGTGTCTGTTCTAACTCTCAGACCAGCGTCTGTCTCCTAGTGTCTGTTCTAACTCTCAGACCAGCGTCTGTCTCCTAGTGTCTGTTCTAACTCTCAGACCAGCGTCTGTCTCCTAGTGTCTGTTCTAACTCTCAGACCAGCGTCTGTCTCCTAGTGTCTGTTCTAACTCTCAGACCAGCGTCTGTCTCCTAGTGTCTGTTCTAACTCTCAGACCAGCGTCTGTCTCCTAGTGTCTGTTCTAACTCTCAGACCAGCGTCTGTCTCCTAGTGTCTGTTCTAACTCTCAGACCAGCGTCTGTCTCCTAGTGTCTGTTCTAACTCTCAGACCAGCGTCTGTCTCCTAGTGTCTGTTCTAACTCTCAGACCAGCGTCTGTCTCCTAGTGTCTGTTCTAACTCTCAGACCAGCGTCTGTCTCCTAGTGTCTGTTCTAACTCTCAGACCAGCGTCTGTCTCCTAGTGTCTGTTCTAACTCTCAGACCAGCGTCTGTCTCCTAGTGTCTGTTCTAACTCTCAGACCAGCGTCTGTCTCCTAGTGTCTGTTCTAACTCTCAGACCAGCGTCTGTCTGCTAGTGTCTGTTCTAACTCTCAGACCAGCGTCTGTCTCCTAGTGTCTGTTCTAACTCTCAGACCAGCGTCTGTCTCCTAGTGTCTGTTCTAACTCTCAGACCAGCGTCTGTCTCCTAGTGTCTGTTCTAACTCTCAGACCAGCGTCTGTCTCCTAGTGTCTGTTCTAACTCTCAGACCAGCGTCTGTCTCCTAGTGTCTGTTCTAACTCTCAGACCAGCGTCTGTCTCCTAGTGTCTGTTCTAACTCTCAGACCAGCGTCTGTCTCCTAGTGTCTGTTCTAACTCTCAGACCAGCGTCTGTCTCCTAGTGTCTGTTCTAACTCTCAGACCAGCGTCTGTCTCCTAGTGTCTGTTCTAACTCTCAGACCAGCGTCTGTCTCCTAGTGTCTGTTCTAACTCTCAGACCAGCGTCTGTCTCCTAGTGTCTGTTCTAACTCTCAGACCAGCGTCTGTCTCCTAGTGTCTGTTCTAACTCTCAGACCAGCGTCTGTCTCCTAGTGTCTGTTCTAACTCTCAGACCAGCGTCTGTCTCCTAGTGTCTGTTCTAACTCTCAGACCAGCGTCTGTCTCCTAGTGTCTGTTCTAACTCTCAGACCAGCGTCTGTCTCCTAGTGTCTGTTCTAACTCTCAGACCAGCGTCTGTCTCCTAGTGTCTGTTCTAACTCTCAGACCAGCGTCTGTCTCCTAGTGTCTGTTCTAACTCTCAGACCAGCGTCTGTCTCCTAGTGTCTGTTCTAACTCTCAGACCAGCGTCTGTCTCCTAGTGTCTGTTCTAACTCTCAGACCAGCGTCTGTCTCCTAGTGTCTGTTCTAACTCTCAGACCAGCGTCTGTCTCCTAGTGTCTGTTCTAACTCTCAGACCAGCGTCTGTCTCCTAGTGTCTGTTCTAACTCTCAGACCAGCGTCTGTCTCCTAGTGTCTGTTCTAACTCTCAGACCAGCGTCTGTCTCCTAGTGTCTGTATCTAACTCTCAGACCAGCGTCTGTCTCCTAGTGTCTGTTCTAACTCTCAGACCAGCGTCTGTCTCCTAGTGTCTGTTCTAACTCTCAGACCAGCGTCTGTCTCCTAGTGTCTGTATTAACTCTCAGACCAGCGTCTGTCTCCTAGTGTCTGTTCTAACTCTCAGACCAGCGTCTGTCTCCTAGTGTCTGTTCTAACTCTCAGACCAGCGTCTGTCTCCTAGTGTCTGTTCTAACTCTCAGACCAGCGTCTGTCTCCTAGTGTCTGTTCTAACTCTCAGACCAGCGTCTGTCTGCTAGTGTCTGTTCTAACTCTCAGACCAGCGTCTGTCTGCTAGTGTCTGTTCTAACTCTCAGACCAGCGTCTGTCTCCTAGTGTCTGTTCTAACTCTCAGACCAGCGTCTGTCTCCTAGTGTCTGTTCTAACTCTCAGACCAGCGTCTGTCTCCTAGTGTCTGTTCTAACTCTCAGACCAGCGTCTATCTGCTAGTGTCTGTTCTAACTCTCAGACCAGCGTCTGTCTGCTAGTGTCTGTTCTAACTCTCAGACCAGCGTCTGTCTCCTAGTGTCTGTTCTAACTCTCAGACCAGCGTCTGTCTCCTAGTGTCTGTTCTAACTCTCAGACCAGCGTCTGTCTCCTAGTGTCTGTTCTAACTCTCAGACCAGCGTCTGTCTCCTAGTGTCTGTTCTAACTCTCAGACCAGCGTCTGTCTCCTAGTGTCTGTTCTAACTCTCAGACCAGCGTCTGTCTCCTAGTGTCTGTTCTAACTCTCAGACCAGCGTCTGTCTCCTAGTGTCTGTTCTAACTCTCAGACCAGCGTCTGTCTCCTAGTGTCTGTTCTAACTCTCAGACCAGCGTCTGTCTCCTAGTGTCTGTTCTAACTCTCAGACCAGCGTCTGTCTCCTAGTGTCTGTTCTAACTCTCAGACCAGCGTCTGTCTCCTAGTGTCTGTTCTAACTCTCAGACCAGCGTCTGTCTCCTAGTGTCTGTTCTAACTCTCAGACCAGCGTCTGTCTCCTAGTGTCTGTTCTAACTCTCAGACCAGCGTCTGTCTGCTAGTGTCTGTTCTAACTCTCAGACCAGCGTCTGTCTCCTAGTGTCTGTTCTAACTCTCAGACCAGCGTCTGTCTCCTAGTGTCTGTTCTAACTCTCAGACCAGCGTCTGTCTCCTAGTGTCTGTTCTAACTCTCAGACCAGCGTCTGTCTCCTAGTGTCTGTTCTAACTCTCAGACCAGCGTCTGTCTCCTAGTGTCTGTTCTAACTCTCAGACCAGCGTCTGTCTCCTAGTGTCTGTTCTAACTCTCAGACCAGCGTCTGTCTCCTAGTGTCTGTTCTAACTCTCAGACCAGCGTCTGTCTCCTAGTGTCTGTTCTAACTCTCAGACCAGCGTCTGTCTCCTAGTGTCTGTTCTAACTCTCAGACCAGCGTCTGTCTCCTAGTGTCTGTTCTAACTCTCAGACCAGCGTCTGTCTCCTAGTGTCTGTTCTAACTCTCAGACCAGCGTCTGTCTCCTAGTGTCTGTTCTAACTCTCAGACCAGCGTCTGTCTCCTAGTGTCTGTTCTAACTCTCAGACCAGCGTCTGTCTCCTAGTGTCTGTTCTAACTCTCAGACCAGCGTCTGTCTCCTAGTGTCTGTTCTAACTCTCAGACCAGCGTCTGTCTCCTAGTGTCTGTTCTAACTCTCAGACCAGCGTCTGTCTCCTAGTGTCTGTTCTAACTCTCAGACCAGCGTCTGTCTCCTAGTGTCTGTTCTAACTCTCAGACCAGCGTCTGTCTCCTAGTGTCTGTTCTAACTCTCAGACCAGCGTCTGTCTCCTAGTGTCTGTTCTAACTCTCAGACCAGCGTCTGTCTCCTAGTGTCTGTTCTAACTCTCAGACCAGCGTCTGTCTCCTAGTGTCTGTTCTAACTCTCAGACCAGCGTCTGTCTCCTAGTGTCTGTTCTAACTCTCAGACCAGCGTCTGTCTCCTAGTGTCTGTTCTAACTCTCAGACCAGCGTCTGTCTCCTAGTGTCTGTTCTAACTCTCAGACCAGCGTCTGTCTCCTAGTGTCTGTTCTAACTCTCAGACCAGCGTCTGTCTCCTAGTGTCTGTTCTAACTCTCAGACCAGCGTCTGTCTCCTAGTGTCTGTTCTAACTCTCAGACCAGCGTCTGTCTCCTAGTGTCTGTTCTAACTCTCAGACCAGCGTCTGTCTCCTAGTGTCTGTTCTAACTCTCAGACCAGCGTCTGTCTCCTAGTGTCTGTTCTAACTCTCAGACCAGCGTCTGTCTCCTAGTGTCTGTTCTAACTCTCAGACCAGCGTCTGTCTCCTAGTGTCTGTTCTAACTCTCAGACCAGCGTCTGTCTCCTAGTGTCTGTTCTAACTCTCAGACCAGCGTCTGTCTCCTAGTGTCTGTTCTAACTCTCAGACCAGCGTCTGTCTCCTAGTGTCTGTTCTAACTCTCAGACCAGCGTCTGTCTCCTAGTGTCTGTTCTAACTCTCAGACCAGCGTCTGTCTCCTAGTGTCTGTTCTAACTCTCAGACCAGCGTCTGTCTCCTAGTGTCTGTTCTAACTCTCAGACCAGCGTCTGTCTCCTAGTGTCTGTTCTAACTCTCAGACCAGCGTCTGTCTCCTAGTGTCTGTTCTAACTCTCAGACCAGCGTCTGTCTCCTAGTGTCTGTTCTAACTCTCAGACCAGCGTCTGTCTCCTAGTGTCTGTTCTAACTCTCAGACCAGCGTCTGTCTCCTAGTGTCTGTTCTAACTCTCAGACCAGCGTCTGTCTCCTAGTGTCTGTTCTAACTCTCAGACCAGCGTCTGTCTCCTAGTGTCTGTTCTAACTCTCAGACCAGCGTCTGTCTCCTAGTGTCTGTTCTAACTCTCAGACCAGCGTCTGTCTCCTAGTGTCTGTTCTAACTCTCAGACCAGCGTCTGTCTCCTAGTGTCTGTTCTAACTCTCAGACCAGCGTCTGTCTCCTAGTGTCTGTTCTAACTCTCAGACCAGCGTCTGTCTCCTAGTGTCTGTTCTAACTCTCAGACCAGCGTCTGTCTCCTAGTGTCTGTTCTAACTCTCAGACCAGCGTCTGTCTCCTAGTGTCTGTTCTAACTCTCAGACCAGCGTCTGTCTCCTAGTGTCTGTTCTAACTCTCAGACCAGCGTCTGTCTCCTAGTGTCTGTTCTAACTCTCAGACCAGCGTCTGTCTCCTAGTGTCTGTTCTAACTCTCAGACCAGCGTCTGTCTCCTAGTGTCTGTTCTAACTCTCAGACCAGCGTCTGTCTCCTAGTGTCTGTTCTAACTCTCAGACCAGCGTCTGTCTCCTAGTGTCTGTTCTAACTCTCAGACCAGCGTCTGTCTCCTAGTGTCTGTTCTAACTCTCAGACCAGCGTCTGTCTCCTAGTGTCTGTTCTAACTCTCAGACCAGCGTCTGTCTCCTAGTGTCTGTTCTAACTCTCAGACCAGCGTCTGTCTCCTAGTGTCTGTTCTAACTCTCAGACCAGCGTCTGTCTCCTAGTGTCTGTTCTAACTCTCAGACCAGCGTCTGTCTGCTAGTGTCTGTTCTAACTCTCAGACCAGCGTCTGTCTCCTAGTGTCTGTTCTAACTCTCAGACCAGCGTCTGTCTCCTAGTGTCTGTTCTAACTCTCAGACCAGCGTCTGTCTCCTAGTGTCTGTTCTAACTCTCAGACCAGCGTCTGTCTCCTAGTGTCTGTTCTAACTCTCAGACCAGCGTCTGTCTCCTAGTGTCTGTTCTAACTCTCAGACCAGCGTCTGTCTCCTAGTGTCTGTTCTAACTCTCAGACCAGCGTCTGTCTCCTAGTGTCTGTTCTAACTCTCAGACCAGCGTCTGTCTCCTAGTGTCTGTTCTAACTCTCAGACCAGCGTCTGTCTCCTAGTGTCTGTTCTAACTCTCAGACCAGCGTCTGTCTCCTAGTGTCTGTTCTAACTCTCAGACCAGCGTCTGTCTCCTAGTGTCTGTTCTAACTCTCAGACCAGCGTCTGTCTCCTAGTGTCTGTTCTAACTCTCAGACCAGCGTCTGTCTGCTAGTGTCTGTTCTAACTCTCAGACCAGCGTCTGTCTCCTAGTGTCTGTTCTAACTCTCAGACCAGCGTCTGTCTCCTAGTGTCTGTTCTAACTCTCAGACCAGCGTCTGTCTCCTAGTGTCTGTTCTAACTCTCAGACCAGCGTCTGTCTCCTAGTGTCTGTTCTAACTCTCAGACCAGCGTCTGTCTCCTAGTGTCTGTTCTAACTCTCAGACCAGCGTCTGTCTCCTAGTGTCTGTTCTAACTCTCAGACCAGCGTCTGTCTCCTAGTGTCTGTTCTAACTCTCAGACCAGCGTCTGTCTCCTAGTGTCTGTTCTAACTCTCAGACCAGCGTCTGTCTCCTAGTGTCTGTTCTAACTCTCAGACCAGCGTCTGTCTCCTAGTGTCTGTTCTAACTCTCAGACCAGCGTCTGTCTCCTAGTGTCTGTTCTAACTCTCAGACCAGCGTCTGTCTGCTAGTGTCTGTTCTAACTCTCAGACCAGCGTCTGTCTCCTAGTGTCTGTTCTAACTCTCAGACCAGCGTCTGTCTCCTAGTGTCTGTTCTAACTCTCAGACCAGCGTCTGTCTCCTAGTGTCTGTTCTAACTCTCAGACCAGCGTCTGTCTGCTAGTGTCTGTTCTAACTCTCAGACCAGCGTCTGTCTGCTAGTGTCTGTTCTAACTCTCAGACCAGCGTCTGTCTCCTAGTGTCTGTTCTAACTCTCAGACCAGCGTCTGTCTCCTAGTGTCTGTTCTAACTCTCAGACCAGCGTCTGTCTCCTAGTGTCTGTTCTAACTCTCAGACCAGCGTCTGTCTGCTAGTGTCTGTTCTAACTCTCAGACCAGCGTCTGTCTCCTAGTGTCTGTTCTAACTCTCAGACCAGCGTCTGTCTCCTAGTGTCTGTTCTAACTCTCAGACCAGCGTCTGTCTCCTAGTGTCTGTTCTAACTCTCAGACCAGCGTCTGTCTCCTAGTGTCTGTTCTAACTCTCAGACCAGCGTCTGTCTCCTAGTGTCTGTTCTAACTCTCAGACCAGCGTCTGTCTGCTAGTGTCTGTTCTAACTCTCAGACCAGCGTCTGTCTGCTAGTGTCTGTTCTAACTCTCAGACCAGCGTCTGTCTGCTAGTGTCTGTTCTAACTCTCAGACCAACGTCTGTCTCCTAGTGTCTGTTCTAACTCTCAGACCAGCGTCTGTCTGCTAGTGTCTGTTCTAACTCTCAGACCAGCGTCTGTCTGCTAGTGTCTGTTCTAACTCTCAGACCAGCGTCTGTCTGCTAGTGTCTGTTCTAACTCTCAGACCAGCGTCTGTCTCCTAGTGTCTGTTCTAACTCTCAGACCAGCGTCTGTCTCCTAGTGTCTGTTCTAACTCTCAGACCAGCGTCTGTCTCCTAGTGTCTGTTCTAACTCTCAGACCAGCGTCTGTCTCCTAGTGTCTGTTCTAACTCTCAGACCAGCGTCTATCTCCTAGTGTCTGTTCTAACTCTCAGACCAGCGTCTGTCTGCTAGTGTCTGTTCTAACTCTCAGACCAGCGTCTGTCTCCTAGTGTCTGTTCTAACTCTCAGACCAGCGTCTGTCTCCTAGTGTCTGTTCTAACTCTCAGACCAGCGTCTGTCTCCTAGTGTCTGTTCTAACTCTCAGACCAGCGTCTGTCTCCTAGTGTCTGTTCTAACTCTCAGACCAGCGTCTGTCTCCTAGTGTCTGTTCTAACTCTCAGACCAGCGTCTGTCTCCTAGTGTCTGTTCTAACTCTCAGACCAGCGTCTGTCTGCTAGTGTCTGTTCTAACTCTCAGACCAGCGTCTATCTGCTAGTGTCTGTTCTAACTCTCAGACCAGCGTCTGTCTCCTAGTGTCTGTTCTAACTCTCAGACCAGCGTCTGTCTCCTAGTGTCTGTTCTAACTCTCAGACCAGCGTCTGTCTCCTAGTGTCTGTTCTAACTCTCAGACCAGCGTCTGTCTCCTAGTGTCTGTTCTAACTCTCAGACCAGCGTCTGTCTCCTAGTGTCTGTTCTAACTCTCAGACCAGCGTCTGTCTCCTAGTGTCTGTTCTAACTCTCAGACCAGCGTCTGTCTCCTAGTGTCTGTTCTAACTCTCAGACCAGCGTCTGTCTCCTAGTGTCTGTTCTAACTCTCAGACCAGCGTCTGTCTCCTAGTGTCTGTTCTAACTCTCAGACCAGCGTCTGTCTCCTAGTGTCTGTTCTAACTCTCAGACCAGCGTCTGTCTCCTAGTGTCTGTTCTAACTCTCAGACCAGCGTCTGTCTCCTAGTGTCTGTTCTAACTCTCAGACCAGCGTCTGTCTCCTAGTGTCTGTTCTAACTCTCAGACCAGCGTCTGTCTCCTAGTGTCTGTTCTAACTCTCAGACCAGCGTCTGTCTGCTAGTGTCTGTTCTAACTCTCAGACCAGCGTCTGTCTCCTAGTGTCTGTTCTAACTCTCAGACCAGCGTCTGTCTCCTAGTGTCTGTTCTAACTCTCAGACCAGCGTCTGTCTCCTAGTGTCTGTTCTAACTCTCAGACCAGCGTCTGTCTCCTAGTGTCTGTTCTAACTCTCAGACCAGCGTCTGTCTCCTAGTGTCTGTTCTAACTCTCAGACCAGCGTCTGTCTCCTAGTGTCTGTTCTAACTCTCAGACCAGCGTCTGTCTGCTAGTGTCTGTTCTAACTCTCAGACCAGCGTCTGTCTCCTAGTGTCTGTTCTAACTCTCAGACCAGCGTCTGTCTGCTAGTGTCTGTTCTAACTCTCAGACCAGCGTCTGTCTCCTAGTGTCTGTTCTAACTCTCAGACCAGCGTCTGTCTGCTAGTGTCTGTTCTAACTCTCAGACCAGCGTCTGTCTCCTAGTGTCTGTTCTAACTCTCAGACCAGCGTCTGTCTCCTAGTGTCTGTTCTAACTCTCAGACCAGCGTCTGTCTGCTAGTGTCTGTTCTAACTCTCAGACCAGCGTCTATCTCCTAGTGTCTGTTCTAACTCTCAGACCAGCGTCTGTCTCCTAGTGTCTGTTCTAACTCTCAGACCAGCGTCTATCTCCTAGTGTCTGTTCTAACTCTCAGACCAGCGTCTGTCTCCTAGTGTCTGTTCTAACTCTCAGACCAGCGTCTGTCTCCTAGTGTCTGTTCTAACTCTCAGACCAGCGTCTATCTCCTAGTGTCTGTTCTAACTCTCAGACCAGCGTCTGTCTCCTAGTGTCTGTTCTAACTCTCAGACCAGCGTCTATCTCCTAGTGTCTGTTCTAACTCTCAGACCAGCGTCTGTCTCCTAGTGTCTGTTCTAACTCTCAGACCAGCGTCTGTCTCCTAGTGTCTGTTCTAACTCTCAGACCAGCGTCTGTCTGCTAGTGTCTGTTCTAACTCTCAGACCAGCGTCTGTCTCCTAGTGTCTGTTCTAACTCTCAGACCAGCGTCTGTCTGCTAGTGTCTGTTCTAACTCTCAGACCAGCGTCTGTCTCCTAGTGTCTGTTCTAACTCTCAGACCAGCGTCTGTCTCCTAGTGTCTGTTCTAACTCTCAGACCAGCGTCTGTCTGCTAGTGTCTGTTCTAACTCTCAGACCAGCGTCTGTCTGCTAGTGTCTGTTCTAACTCTCAGACCAGCGTCTGTCTCCTAGTGTCTGTTCTAACTCTCAGACCAGCGTCTGTCTCCTAGTGTCTGTTCTAACTCTCAGACCAGCGTCTGTCTCCTAGTGTCTGTTCTAACTCTCAGACCAGCGTCTGTCTCCTAGTGTCTGTTCTAACTCTCAGACCAGCGTCTGTCTCCTAGTGTCTGTTCTAACTCTCAGACCAGCGTCTGTCTGCTAGTGTCTGTTCTAACTCTCAGACCAGCGTCTGTCTCCTAGTGTCTGTATTAACTCTCAGACCAGCGTCTGTCTCCTAGTGTCTGTTCTAACTCTCAGACCAGCGTCTGTCTCCTAGTGTCTGTTCTAACTCTCAGACCAGCGTCTGTCTCCTAGTGTCTGTTCTAACTCTCAGACCAGCGTCTGTCTGCTAGTGTCTGTTCTAACTCTCAGACCAGCGTCTGTCTCCTAGTGTCTGTTCTAACTCTCAGACCAGCGTCTATCTGCTAGTGTCTGTTCTAACTCTCAGACCAGCGTCTGTCTCCTAGTGTCTGTTCTAACTCTCAGACCAGCGTCTGTCTGCTAGTGTCTGTTCTAACTCTCAGACCAGCGTCTGTCTGCTAGTGTCTGTTCTAACTCTCAGACCAGCGTCTGTCTCCTAGTGTCTGTTCTAACTCTCAGACCAGCGTCTGTCTCCTAGTGTCTGTTCTAACTCTCAGACCAGCGTCTGTCTCCTAGTGTCTGTTCTAACTCTCAGACCAGCGTCTGTCTGCTAGTGTCTGTTCTAACTCTCAGACCAGCGTCTGTCTGCTAGTGTCTGTTCTAACTCTCAGACCAGCGTCTGTCTCCTAGTGTCTGTTCTAACTCTCAGACCAGCGTCTGTCTCCTAGTGTCTGTTCTAACTCTCAGACCAGCGTCTGTCTCCTAGTGTCTGTTCTAACTCTCAGACCAGCGTCTGTCTCCTAGTGTCTGTTCTAACTCTCAGACCAGCGTCTGTCTGCTAGTGTCTGTTCTAACTCTCAGACCAGCGTCTGTCTCCTAGTGTCTGTTCTAACTCTCAGACCAGCGTCTGTCTCCTAGTGTCTGTTCTAACTCTCAGACCAGCGTCTGTCTCCTAGTGTCTGTTCTAACTCTCAGACCAGCGTCTATCTCCTAGTGTCTGTTCTAACTCTCAGACCAGCGTCTGTCTCCTAGTGTCTGTTCTAACTCTCAGACCAGCGTCTGTCTGCTAGTGTCTGTTCTAACTCTCAGACCAGCGTCTGTCTCCTAGTGTCTGTTCTAACTCTCAGACCAGCGTCTGTCTGCTAGTGTCTGTTCTAACTCTCAGACCAGCGTCTGTCTGCTAGTGTCTGTTCTAACTCTCAGACCAGCGTCTGTCTCCTAGTGTCTGCTTTAGATTGGGGAAACAGGTGTGTCACTCTATGAGCAATTTGTCACGTTAATGGCTCAATTAAGCTCCAAGCAACAAGAGACAGTCTGCATCCCCAATGACACCCTATTCCCTGTATAGTGCACTACTTAGTATAGTGCACTACTACTTTGACCAGTCCTATGGGTGAATAGGGTACCATTTGGGATACAGCTGGAATCAGCAGACACTCAGGCCCCCGAGGACCTGAGTTGCCCAACCCTAAACAACAGTATCTGCTGTGTTAGTTTATACCCTCATACACTGTCCACAGTGACCTAGACCCCCATCCTCACCGCCATAAATATTAATTACCTTGATTCCTTGTCTTGTTTTGACAAGACAACAACTTTTTCCTGCCATCGGAGTAGCCCAAATTCACATAGTTATCGGTAAAAGTGTATTCGAAATATTCCTTGTCTTACTCTTACCAGACAACAACTTTATCCTGGCCTAACTTACATCATCACTGTCTAAACCAGGGTTGTGTTCACTAGAAACCAAAACGAAAGAAAACTGACCTAAATGAGGAGGAACTACTTGAACGTGCCAAAACGTTTTGCTACAGTTTGCACTAATGAATGCGACCCTGTATTCTTTATCTTTGATTCCACCAGACAGCAACTTCATCCTGGCTAATGCCCAGGTGTCCAAGGCCCAAGGCTTCCCCATTGTCTACTGTTCTGATGGCTTCTGTGAGCTCACAGGCTTCTCCCGCACTGAAGTCATGCAGAAGAGCTGTGCCTGTAAGTTCCTGTACGGCCCAGAGAGCAGCGAGACTATCATCCTCAGCATTGACGAAGCCCTGGACAAACGCAAGGAGTTCAAGGAAGAGATCATGTTCTACAAGAAGACAGGTAAGGAAAGGTGTGTGTGTTGAAGTCTGCAACAGTTGGACTCCACTACTCATCTCCTTCTGCACTGATCTGAAGACTCAGGACAGGTGAAAACAAGATGGTGGCGGCTTACTATGAATATGCTCTCACTTGTTCAGTCCTTTCACATCAATATTTTATCAGCAACATCAATATGTCTGAATCACTTACATACCACCATCAAGATTAGTTGCTCGGATACTTTTCAGGCAAAGATTACATGGACACTTATTTGACATGTGCATTAAGGTCTAATAACATGTGGAAATCTTACAGAATGGACCTTTAAGTGATGGGCAATGGGCATTTCCTGGTTGCTATTTCTGCAGTGTTCCTATTTAGACCAGTATAGATGGATGGATGGATGGATGGAGGGAGGGAGGGAGGGAGGGAGGGAGGGAGGGAGGGAGGGAGGGAGGGAGGGAGGGAGGGAGGGAGGGAAGGCCCTGCTGTCATTACTTAACACTCATTACTTAACACACACATGAAACTTTAATAACACTCAGATCGGGTGGCAGCGCTCTCTCTCGCTCTTTCTCTCTCTGTCTGTCTCCCTCTCTCGCTCTCTTTATTTCTCTCTCTCCCCTCATTACCTTCTCAGATTCTCCCCATTCTCTCGCTTACTTTCCCTCTCATTCCCTCTCTCATTCCCTCTCTAATTCTATCTCTCATTCTATCTCTCATTCCCTCTAAACTGAATCATGAAAGGTGGAATAGTAAATGTAGGTTTCCCTCTGTCTTTGCCTATGAGAGGGAGTGCTGCAACTGTTCATACACAATCAGTGTGTTTCATGGTGAAGATCTCTCTCTTAGGGAGAAGCAGAGAGAATTGGTATTGAGACATTACCAGCAGGGAGATTTAGACGAGAGGGAGAGAGATAGCAACAGAGAGAGCGAGAGAGAGAGAGAGAGAGAGAGAGAGAGAGAGAGAGAGAGAGAGAGCAATCAAGTGCTTTCATACTACATACATTACATGCTATTCATATTTCATACAGTTTATTACATACTATTCATACTACATACCGTAGATTACATACTATTCATACTACATACCGTAGATTACATACTATTCATACTGCATACCGTACATTACATACTATTCATACTACATACTGTACATTACATACTATTCATATTACATACAGTACATTACATACTATTCATATTACATACAGTACATTACATACTATTCATACTACATACTGTACATTACATACTATTCATACTACATACAGTACATTACATATTATTCATACTACATACAGTACATTACATACTCTTCATATTACATACAGTACATTACATACTATTCATACTACATACTGTACATTACATACTATTCATACTACATACAGTACATTACATACTATTCATACTACATACAGTAATACATACAGTACATACTATTCATACGGTACATACTATTCATACTGCATAGCGTAGATTACATACTATTCATACTGCATACCGTACATTACATACTATTCATACTACATACAGTACATTACATACTATTCATACTACATACTGTACATTACATACTATTCATACTACATACAGTACATTACATATTATTCATACTACATACAGTACATTACATACTATTCATACTACATACCGTAGATTACATACTATTCATACTGCATACCGTACATTACATACTATTCATACTACATACTGTACATTACATACTATTCATATTACATACAGTACATTACATACTATTCATATTACATACAGTACATTACATACTATTCATACTACATACTGTACATTACATACTATTCATACTACATACAGTACATTACATATTATTCATACTACATACAGTACATTACATACTCTTCATATTACATACAGTACATTACATACTATTCATACTACATACTGTACATTACATACTATTCATACTACATACAGTACATTACATACTATTCATACTACATACTACATACAGTAATACATACAGTACATACTATTCATACGGTACATACTATTCATACTGCATAGCGTAGATTACATACTATTCATACTGCATACCGTACATTACATACTATTCATACTACATACAGTACATTACATACTATTCATACTACATACTGTACATTACATACTATTCATACTACATACAGTACATTACATATTATTCATACTACATACAGTACATTACATACTCTTCATATTACATACAGTACATTACATACTATTCATACTACATACAGTACATTACATACTATTCATACTACATACAGTACATTACATATTATTCATACTACATACAGTACATTACATACTCTTCATATTACATACTGTACATTACATACTATTCATACTACATACAGTACATTACATACTATTCATACTACATACTGTACATTACATACTATTCATACTACATACAGTACATTACATACTACTCATACTACATACCGTAGATTACATACTATTCATACTGCATACCGTACATTACATACTATTCATACTACATACAGTACATTACATACTATTCATACTACATACTGTACATTACATACTAGTCATATTGCATACAGTACATTACATACTATTCATATTTCATACAGTTTATTACATACCATTCATACTACATACTGTAGATTACATACTATTCATACTACATACCGTAGATTACATACTATTCATACTGCATACCGTACATTACATACTATTCATACTACATACAGTACAGTACATACTCTTCATATTACATACAGTACATTACATACTAGTCATACTACATACTACATACTACATACAGTAATACATACAGTACATACTATTCATACAGTACATACTATTCATACTGCATGCCGTAGATTACATACTATTCATACTGCATACAGTACATTACATACTATTCATACTACATACAGTACATTACATACTATTCATACTACATACTGTACATTACATACTATTCATATTCCATACAGTACATTACATACTATTCATACTACATACAGTACATTACATACTATTCATACTACATACTGTACATTACATACTATTCAAAATACATACAGTACAATACATACTACTTCATACTACATACTGTACATTACACACTATTCATACTACATACAGTACATTACATACTATTCATACTACATACAGTACATTACATACTATTCATACTACATACAGTACATTACATACTATTCACATTACATACTGTACATTACATACTATTCATACTACATACAGTACATTACATACTCTTCATATTACATACAGTACATTACATACTATTCATACTACATACTGTACATTACATACTATTCAAACTACATACAGTACATACTATTCCTACTACATACAGTACATTACATACTATTCATACTACATACAGTACATTACATACTATTCATACTACATACAGTACATTACATACTATTCATATTACATACTGTGCATTACATACTATTCATACTACATACAGTACATTACATACTATTCATACATGACATACTATTCATACTACATACAGTACATTACATACTATCCATATTACATACAGTACATTACATACTATTCATACTACATACAGTACATTACATACTATTCATATTACATACACTACATTACATACTATTCATACGGCAAACCATACATTACATACTATTCATACTACATACTGTACATTACATAGTATTCATACGGCAAACCATACATTACATACTATTCATACTACATACATTACATACTATTCATACTACATACAGTACATTACATACTATTCATACTGCATACAGTACATTACATACTATTCATACTACATACTGTACATTACATACTATTCATACTATATACAGTACATTACATACTATTCATATTACATACATTACATACTATTCATACTACATACATTACATACTATTCATACTACATACAGTACATTACATACTATTCATATTACATACAGTATATTACATACTATTGATAATACAATAAAGTACATTACATACTATTTATACTATATACATTACATACTATTCATACTACATACAGTACGTGACATACTATTCTTGACAGAGAGCACATTCACACAGTCTCTAAAGCACACAGACTAACATATTGTATACACTTCACACACACATGTGCCCACACTTACACACTAGACTACACACATATACAATTTTCACCTCAATTTCTCAGATTTACCATTATTTACCAAGATTGCATCATTCTTACAGAGATCCCCTGACTTAGATGTTGGTTCATTTAATAAATCTTCTTCAGGATCGGTGGGTTCCCTGCGAGATGGTTGAGCTAACGTAGGCTAATGCAATTAGCGTGAGGTTGTAAGTAACAAGAACATTTCCCAGGACATAGACATATCTGATATGGGCAGAAAGATTAAATTCTTGTTAATCTAACTGCACTGTCCAATTTACAGTAGCTATTACAGTGAAATAATACCATGCTATTGTTTGAGGAGAGTGCACAGTTTTGAACATGAAAAGTTATTAATAAACAAATTTGGCATATTTGTGCAGTCTTGATACAAAATGTTGAACTGAAATGCAATAGTTCATTGGATCAGGATTTGGGTATGCCATTTTAGGAGAAAATTGAAAAAAAGAGGCCGGTCTTAAACTGTCCTTGGGGCATAGTGTGCCCGGGGAATAGTGTGCCTGGGGAATAGTGTGCCCGGGGAATAGTGTGCCTGGGGAATAGTGTGCCTGGGGCATAGTGTGCCTGGGGAATAGTGTGCCTGGGGCATAGTGTGCCTGGGGAATAGTGTGCCTGGGGAATAGTGTGCCTGGGGAATAGTGTGCCTGGGGCATAGTGTGCCTGGGGAATAGTGTGCCTGGGGCATAGTGTGCCTGGGGAATAGTGTGCCTGGGGCATAGTGTGCCTGGGGAATAGTGTGCCTGGGGCATAGTGTGCCTGGGGAATAGTGTGCCCGGGGAATAGTGTGCCTGGGGAATAGTGTGCCTGGGGAATAGTGTTCCTGGGGAATAGTGTGCCTGCGGAATAGTGTGCCTGCGGAATAGTGTGCCTGGGGCATAGTGTGCCTGGGGAATAGTGTGCCTGGGGAATAGTGTGCCTGGGGAATAGTGTGCCTGCGGAATAGTGTGCCTGCGGAATAGTGTGCCCGGGGAATAGTGTGCCTGCGGAATAGTGTGCCTGGGGCATAGTGTGCCTGGGGCATAGTGTGCCTGGGGAATAGTGTGCCTGGGGAATAGTGTTCCTGGGGAATAGTGTGCCTGGGGCATAGTGTGCCCGGGGAATAGTGTGCCTGGGGCATAGTGTGCCTGGGGCATAGTGTTCCTGGGGAATAGTGTGCCTGGGGAATAGTGTTCCTGGGGAATAGTGTGCCTGGGGAATAGTGTGCCTGGGGAATAGTGTGCCTGGGGAATAGTGTTCCTGGGGAATAGTGTGCCTGGGGAATAGTGTGCCTGGGGCATAGTGTGCCTGGGGAATAGTGTGCCTGGGGAATAGTGTGCCTGGGGAATAGTGTGCCTGGGGAATAGTGTGCCTGGGGAATAGTGTGCAAGAACACACAGATACACCTACAGAACTCCTGCTAGGTTTTTAGTGTTTAGTGTGTGTTTGACTGCTTTCATCTATCTGTATTATACTGTACATATCTGCATGCTTCAAAGAATAATCTGTTACATAACTTGATTTGTAATGTGATTATAATGTGTTTTGATGTGTAATGTGATTATATAATGTGTCTTGATTTGTAATGTGATTATAATGTGCCTTGATTTGTAATGTGATTATA
Source organism: Salmo salar (assembly GCF_965601325.2). Taxonomy (NCBI): domain Eukaryota; kingdom Metazoa; phylum Chordata; class Actinopteri; order Salmoniformes; family Salmonidae; genus Salmo; species Salmo salar. Next base: position 31,835,951 of record NC_138317.1, read on the forward strand.
ATGTGTTTTGATGTGTAATGTGATTATATAATGTGTCTTGATTTGTAATGTGATTATAATGTGTCTTGATTTGTAATGTGATTATAATGTGTTTTGATGTGTAATGTGATTATATAATGTGTCTTGATTTGTAATGTGATTATAATGTGCCTTGATTTGTAATGTGATTATAATGTGTCTTGATTTGTAATGTGATTATAATGTGTCTTGATTTGTAATGTGATTATAATGTGCCTTGATTTGTAATGTGATTATAATGTGTCTTGATTTGTAATGTGATTATAATGTGTTTTGTCTGTATTAGATGTGATTATAACATGTGTTGTGCAGTGAATGATACAACGTTTTGAAGCTCTGAATCTGTACTTTACATAAAAAGTCTTTAAAAAACTGCCAACAACAGTAGATCAACGAATCAGATGTGGAGCCTTATTTCAGATGATTGGTCGCATGTACAGTAGAATATCCATACTGTAGTGTGGCTCTGGGGTGAAGTTTCCCTTAGGTACAGATCTAGGATCAGCTTCCCCCAAGCCTAACCTTAACCATTACTGGGGAAAATGCAAAACTGACTCAAGATCAGCATCTAGGGGCAACTTCACCCTACTCCACTGTATGCGTATCATGTGTTTAACGTGTGTGTGTGTGTGTGTGTGTGTGTGTGTGTGTGTGTGTGTGTGTGTGTGTGTGTGTGTGTGTGTGTGTGTGTGTGTGTGTGTGTGTGTGTGTGTGTGTGTGTGTGTGTGTGTGTGTGTGTCTGTCTACTGCAGCATCGTTGTTCTGGTGCCTGCTGGAAATTGTCCCCATTAAGAATGAGAAGGGAGACGTGGTGCTCTTCCTAGCTTCATATAAAGACATCACAGACACCAAGGCCAAGGCCATGCCAGAGGACAGGCGAGAAGGTCAGTGTGTGTGTGTAGGTGTGTGCGCACATGCATGCTTGGTGCTTGCGCGTGTGTGTGTGTATCTGCAGTCAATAATGTTTTTGCTCATTCCTCATCTCCTCCCCTCATGGCTCAATGTCTAATTACTTTCATTACTGTACATTACAACAAAACAACAAACAAAAACATGGTTTATTTTTATTCACGTAATGATATACTTTTTACACAAAGAAAAAGCCTGATGCTGCACATGCTTTTAGGAGAGATAAAAGCAGGGAGTAATGACTGGATTGTACATGTTATTCTATATTGCATCTGCATGTTCATTCTTCAACAATTAGCATTGTAAAGTATCAGTATCGGCACTGAGATAACAGAAAGCACAGCTCTGCAGAAGTGTGTGTTTTTGTCAATCCAGGCAAGGGAAACCCATTTTAACACACACATTCGCACGCACACACGCAAGCGTACACACCCACGCACACACACACGCACGCACGCACGCCCACACACACGTGTGCCGAACAGGGGGCCCCAATCTCTCTGTCAACAACCCCTCCTTCCCTCCCTCCCTCCCTCCCTCCCTCCCTCCCTCCCTCCCTCTCTTGCTCCCTTGTTCCCACCTTCGCTCCCTTTGCATTTGTCTCTCTTTCCCCATCTCATCCTACCTACCTCTCTGTCCCTCTCCCCCTCCCCATCTCTCCCTACCTACCTCTCTGTCCCTCTCCCCCTCCCCATCTCTCCCTACCTACCTCTCTGTCCCTCTCCCCCTCCCCATCTCTCCCTACCTACCTCTCTGTCCCTCTCCCCCTCCCCATCTCTCCCTACCTACCTCTCTGTCCCTCCCTCCCCATCTCTCCCTACCTACCTCTGTGTCCCTCCCTCTCCATCTCTCCCTGCCTACCTCTCTGTCCCTCCCTCCCCATCTCTCCCTACCTACCTCTCTGTCCCTCTCCCCCTCCCCATCTCTCCCTACCTACCTCTCTGTCCCTCTCCCCCTCCCCATCTCTCCCTACCTACCTCTCTGTCCCTCTCCCCCTCCCCATCTCTCCCTACCTACCTCTCTGTCCCTCTCCCCCTCCCCATCTCTTCCTACCTACCTCTTATTCCGTGATCGGGAGTCCCATAGGGCGTCGTCCGAGTTAGGGGAGGGTTAGGCCGTCATTGTAAAATAAGAATTTCCTACTTAAATAAAGGTTAAATCAAATAAAAGATCATCAAGGTCCTCAGCCACGGCCTGTTTACCCTGCTACCATTTAGAAGGCGGAGACAATACAAGTGCATTAAATCTGGGACCGAGACTGATAAACAGCTTCTATCACCAGGCCATCAGACTGTTAAACAGCCATCACTAGCCAACTTCTGCCCAATACCCTGTGCTGAACCTTAGAGATTGTCACTAGCCGGGAATTAACCCAGTACTCTACCCTGAACCTTAGAGATTGTCACTAGCCGGCTAGCACCCAGTACTCTACCCTGCACCGTAGAGATTGTCACTAGCCGGCTAGCACCCAGTACTCTACCCTGAACCTTAGAGATTGTCACTAGCCGGCTAGCACCCAGTACTCTACCCTGCACCTTAGAGATTGTCACTAGCCGGCTAGCACCCAGTACTCTACCCTGCACTTTAGAGATTGTCACTAGCCGGCTAGCACCCAGTACTCTACCCTGAACCTTAGAGATTGTCACTAGCCGGCTAGCACCCAGTACTCTACCATGCACCTTAGAGATTGTCACTAGCCGGCTAGCACCCAGTACTCTACCCTGCACCTTAGAGATTGTCACTAGCCGGCTAGCACCCATTACTCTACCCTGCACCTTAGAGATTGTCACTAGCCGGCTAGCACCCAGTACTCTACCCTGCACCTTAGAGATTGTCACTAGCCGGCTAGCACCCATTACTCTACCCTGCACCTTAGAGATTGTCACTAGCCGGCTAGCACCCAGTACTCTACCCTGAACCTTAGAGACAGCTGCCCTATTTACAAAGAGTCATTGAACACTGGTCACTTTTATAATGTTTACATGCTGTTTTACCCACTTCATATGTAGAGTGCATTTGGAAAGTATTCAGACCCCTTCCCCTTTTCCATATTTTGTTACATTACAGCCTTATTCTAAAATTTATTACATAATTGACATAATTGTTTCCCTTCATCAATCTACACACAATACCCCATAATGACAAAGTGAAAATGATTTTTTTAAATGTTTGCAAATTTATTAAAAACAAAATACAGAAATACCTTATTTACAAATGTTTTCAGACCCTTTGCTATGAGACACAAAATTGAGCTCAGGTGCATCCTGTTTCCATTGATCATCCTTGAGTTGTATCTAACACTTCATTGGAGTCCATCTGTGGTAAATTCAATTGATTGGACATGATTTGGAAAGTCACACACCTGTCTATATAAGGTCCCACAGGTGATAGTGCATGTCAGAGCAAAACTCTGAGACAGGATTGTGTCAAGGCACAGATCTGTGGAAGGGTACCAACACATATCTGCAACATTGAAGGTCCCCAAGAACACAGTGGCCTCCATCATTCTTAAATGGAAGAAGTTTGGAACCACTAAGACTCTTCCTAGAGCTGGCCGCCCAGCCAAACTAAGCAATCGGGGAGAAGGGCCTTGGTGAGGAAGGTGACCAAGAACCCAATGCTCACTCTGACAGAGCTCCAGAGTTCCTCCCTCTGGAGATGGGAGAACCTTTCAGAAGGACAACCATCTCTGCAGCACTCCACCTATCAGACCTTTATGGTAGAGTGGCCTGATGGAAGCCACTCCTCAGTAAAAGGCACATGTCAGCCCTCTTGGAGTTTGCTAAAAGACACCTAAACGACTCTCAGACCATGAGAAACAAGATTCTCTGGTCTGATGAACCCAAGTATGAACTCTTTGGCCTGAATGCCAAGCATCACATCTGGAGGAAACCTGGCACCATCCCTACGGTGAAGCATGGTGGCAGCATCATGCTGTGGTGATGTTTTTCAGCAGCAGGGACTGGGAGACTAGTCAGGATCGAGGGAAAGATGAGCGGAGCAAAGTATAGAGAGATCCTTGATGAAAACCTGCTCCAGAGGGCTCACAACCTCAGACTGGGGTGAAGGTTCACCTTCCAACAGGACAACGACCTTAAGCAGACATCCAAGACAACGCAGAAGTGGCTTTGGAACAAGTCTCTGAATGTCTGAATGCCCAGCCAGAGCCCGGACTTGAACCTGATCAAACATCTCTGGAGAGACCTGAAAATCGCTGTGCAGCGACGCTCCCCATCCAACCTGACAGAGCTTGAGAGGATCTGCAGAGAAGAATGGGAAAAACAGATGTGCCAAGCTTGTAGTGTCATACCCAGTAAGACTCGATGCTGTAATCGCTACTTCAACAAAGTACTGAGTGAAGGGTCTGAATACTTATGTAAATGTAATATTTCAGGGAGGGTTAGGGTGTAATCGCTACTTCAACAAAGTACTGAGTGAAGGGTCTGAATACTTATGTAAATGTAATATTTCAGGGAGGGTTAGGGTGGGTGGCTCTGGTGAAGGACGAAGAACCTTCTCATCCCGCTAATCCTCCAGCAGAGGAGGCGGCTCCGGTTTGGGGCGTAACCCTAACCCCGCTCCGCCCGCTGATCCCTCCGCTTTTGTGTCACCGGACCCTGGATCGTCGCCGATGGACCCGAACCGTGGATCATCACCGGAGGTTCTGGACTGCATACCGCCGCTGGAGGTTCTGGACTGCAGACCTCCGCTGGAGACTCTGGACTGCAGACCGCCGCTGGAGACTCTGGACTGCAGACCGCCGCTGGAGACTCTGGACTGCAGACCGCCGCTGGAGGTTCCGGACTGCAGACCGCCGCTGGAGACTCTGGACTGCAGACCGCCGCTGGAGACTCCGGACTGCAGACCGCCGATGGAGACTCCGGACTGCAGACCGTCGCTGAAGACTCCGGACTGGAGGACGTCGCTGGAGGCTCCGGACTGGAGGACGTGCTGGATACTCCGGACTGCAGACCGTCGCTGAAGACTCCGGACTGCAGACCGTCGCTGAAGACTCCGGACTGGAGGACGTCGCTGGAGGCTCCGGACTGGAGGACGTGCTGGAGGCTCCGGACTGTGGGCCCTCTCAGGAGGTTCCGGACTGTGGGCCCTCTCAGAAGGTTCCGGACTGTGGGCCCTCTCAGGAGGTGGGCCCTCTCAGCAGGTTCCGGACTGTGGGCCGTATCAGGAGGTTCCGGACTGTGGGCCCTCTCAGGAGGTTCCGGACTGTGTGCCTTCTCAGGAGGTTGCGGACTGTGGGCCTTCTCAGGAGGTTCCGGACTGTGGGCCCTCTCAGGAGGTTCCGGACTGTGGGCCCTCTCAGGAGGTTCCGGACTGTGGGCCCTCTCAGGAGGTTCCGGACTGTGGGCCATCTCAGGAGGTTCCGGACTGTGGGCCGTCTCAGGAGGTTCCGGACTGTAGGCCGTCTCAGGAGGTTCCGGACTGTGGGCAGTCTCAGGAGGTTCCGGACTGTAGGCCGTCTCAGGAGGTTCCGGACTGTGGAACTGTCGCCGGAAGCTCTGGACTGTGGAACTGTCGCCGTATGCTCTGGACTGTGGAACTGTCGCCGGAAGCTCTGGACTGGGAACTGTCGCCGGAAGCTCTGGACTGTGGAACTGTCGCCGAAAGCTCTGGACTGGGAACTGTTGCCGGAAGCTCTGGACTGGGAACTGTCGCCGGAAGCTCTGGACTGGGAATGCGCACTGGAGGCCTGATGCGTGGGGCTGGCACAGGTGGCCCCAGACTGGTGACATGCACTTCAGGGCGAGTGCGAGGAGCCGGGACAGGATATACTGGACCGTGGAGGCGCACTGGAGGTCTGGAGCGTATGGCTGGCACAACCCGTCCTGGCTGGATGCTCAGTTTAGCCCGGCAAGTGCGGGGCGCTGGCACAGGACGAACTAGGCTGTGAAGGCGTACTGGCAACACAGTGCGTAGAGCTAGCGCAGGATATCCTGGACCGAGGAGGCGTATCCGTCCTGGCTGAATGCCCACTCTAGCATGGCAAATGCGGGGCGCAGGCACAGTTCGCACCGGGCTATGAATGCGCACTGGTAATATAGTGCGCATCGCAGCATAACTCGGTGCCTGACTGGTTACATGCTTCCTACGGTAAGCACGGGGAGTTGGCTCAGGTCTACAACCTGACTCCGTCAATCTCCCCGTGTGCCCTCCCCCCCCCAATTTTTGGGGGGAGCTGTCTCTTGGGCTTCCGTCGTTGCCAAGCTAGTTCCTCGTATTGTTGCCGTTTCTCTCTCGCTATCTCCGCCTTCTTCCATGGCAGGGTCTTGTCCCCTGCCATTACCTCCTCCCAGGTCCAGGATGTCCTCCACTCTCTTCTCTCCCGGGCCCAGGATCCCTGCTCCTCCTGGGCACGCTGCTTGGTCCTTTGGTGGTGGGAGATTCTGTCACATAGTTCGTCGGAAGGAGCGGACCAAAGTGCAGCGTGTGTATCGTTCCACATATTTTATTGAACTGTGAAACTATTCAAGATACACAAATAAACTAAAGAACAAAAACAACAAACCGTGACGAAGAGGTGCAACAGACACTAACTCAAAAACAATCTCCCACAAACCCAGGTGGGAAAAACAACTACTTATGTATGATCTCCAATTAGAGACAACGATGACCAGCTGCCTCTAATTGGAGATCATCCCCAAAAACAACAACATAGAAATACAAAAACTGGAACATAACAACATAGACAATCTAAACTAGAAAAAAAAACTGTCACGCCCTGACCTTCTCTACCATAGCATTCTATGGTCAGGACGTGACAATTCATGTATGGATTATGTGTGTATTGTTATTATATTACTATATATTAATGTATGGATTATGTGTGTATTGTTATTATGTTACTAGATATTAATGTATGGATTGTGTGTGTATTGTTATTATATTACTAGATATTGCTGCATTGCTAGAGCTAGAAACATAAGCATTTCACTGCACTTACGATAACATCTGCCAATCTGTGTACAAACTGTGATCTGATTTTATACGTATTCATTGTCACTGTAACCAGTGTTGGATATTAAACATTTCATCCAAACATAATGATTTCCTCCTATTTCTTTCCTCAGTTTTCTATGAGATTTCCTAGGGGGCCATGTGGTTTGATTGTACAATAATACTGTGTGTGTGTGTGTGTGTGTGTGTGTGGTGTGTGTGTGTGTGTGTGTGTGTGTGTGTGTGTGTGTGTGTGTGTGTGTGTGTGTGTGTGTGTGTAGAGTGCCGACGAGGGCGGGTGAAGACTGGTTCTTCATTCAGCTCTACTCGTCTGCGGAGCAGTACTGTACTCTACCACATCTCTGATCACCTCCATAGCAAAGGCAACAAGAAGAGGAAGAAGAAGAGCAAGATCAAACTCAACAAGGTAAAACACACTAAATTACTCACCCTAACAACCAACATTACACACCCTAACAACCAACATTACACACCATAATAACCAACACTACACACCCTAACAACCAACATTACACACCATAATAACCAACACTACACACCCTAACAACCAACATTACACACCATAATAACCAACACTACACACCCTAACAACCAACATTACACACCATAATAACCAACACTACACACCCTAACAACCAACATTACACACCATAATAACCAACACTACACACCCTAACAACCAACATTACACACCATAATAACCAACACTACACACCCTAACAACCAACATTACACACCATAATAACCAACACTACACACCCTAACAACCAACATTACACACCATAATAACCAACACTACACACCCTAACAACCAACATTACACACCATAATAACCAACACTACACACCCTAACAACCAACATTACACACCATAATAACCAACACTACACACCCTAACAACCAACATTACACACCATAATAACCAACACTACACACCCTAACAACCAACATTACACACCATAATAACCAACACTACACACCCTAACAACCAACATTACACAACATAACAACCAACACTACACACCCTAACAACCAACATTACACACCATAATAACCAACACTACACACCCTAACAACCAACATTACACACCATAACAACCAACACTACACACCCTAACAACCAACATTACACACCATAATAACCAACACTACACACCCTAACAACCAACATTACACACCATAATAACCAACACTACACACCCTAACAACCAACATTACACACCATAACAACAAACATTACTCACCCTAACAACCAACATTACACACCATAATAACCAACACTACACACCCTAACAACCAACATTACACACCATAATAACCAACACTACACACCCTAACAACCAACATTACACACCATAATAACCAACACTACACACCCTAACAACCAACATTACACACCATAATAACCAACACTACACACCCTAACAACCAACATTACACACCATAATAACCAACACTACACACCCTAACAACCAACATTACACACCATAATAACCAACACTACACACCCTAACAACCAACATTACACACCATAATAACCAACACTACACACCCTAACAAACATTACACACCATAACAACAAACATTACTCACCCTAACAACCAACACTACACAACATAACAACCAACACTACACACCCTAACAACAAACATTACACACCATAACAACACACATTACTCACCCTAACAACCAACACTACACACCATAACAACCAACACTTACACACCCTAACAACAAACATTACACACCATAACAACAAACATTACTCACTCTAACAACCAACACTACACACCATAACAATCAACACTCCTCACCATAACAACCAACAATACTCACCCTAACAACCAACACTACACACCATAATAACCAACAATACACACCATAACAACCAACACTACACACCCTAACAACAAACATTACACACCATAACAACAAACATTACTCACCCTAACAACCAACACTACACACCATAACAACCAACACTACTCACCCTAACAACCAACACTACACACCCTAACAACAAACATTACACACCCTAACAACAAACATTACTCACTCTAACAACCAACACTACACACCCTAACAACAAACTCTACACAGCCTAACAACAAACTCTACTCACCCTAACAACAAACATTACTCACTCTAACAACCAACACTACACACCCTAACAACAAACTCTACTCACCCTAACAACCAACACTACACACCCTAACAACAAACTCTACACACCCTAACAACAAACTCTACACACCCTAACAACAAACTCTACACACCCTAACAACAAACTCTACACACCCTAACAACAAACAAATAACAGCGATGAGAGCACCTGCCACTACTTTACTCAAATCATAGCAACAATGTTTTAGGGGATGGTCCTATCCTTTTTTTCTACCAGGGAGTTTTAGTGTGACCTGTGTGGTCCATGGTTATTGCTGCTGACCCTGACACACATGTATGCCAGAGTTGACATGAGTTTGAAACCTGCCCACTCCCCCTCCCCATCTTTTAACAGTGTACTATCTCTTCATAAAGATAAAAAAAGAAGTGAGGGACTGCCTCAACTGAAATACATATATACATCTTGAATATATACATATTGGATACCTTTCTAATCTGTTTTCTTGATACCAACTCCTCCAACCCTCCACCCCCCTTCACACAGAAGCATATCAGTGTTCTTCGACTCTGACTACTTCAACAAAATTATTACTGAACCCTCATCCCCGTCCCCTGTCCTTTCATCCAGTCAGAATGTGTTCCCCTTTCATCCAATCAGAATGTATTCCCCTCTCCTTTCACCCAATCAGAATGTTCCCTGCTCTTTTCATCCAATCAGAATGTTCCCCTGTCCTTTCACCCAATCAGAATGTGTTCCACTCTCCTTTCACCCAACCAGAATGTGTTCTCCTTTCATCCCATCAGAATGTGTTCCCCTTTTCCTTTCATTCAATCAGAATGTGTTCCACTCTCCTTTCACCCAATCAGAATGTGTTCCACTCTCCTTTCACCCAATCAGAATGTGTTCCACTGTCCTTTCACCCAATCAGAATGTGTTCCACTCTCTTTTCACCCAATCAGAATGTGTTCGGGGACCCCCCTGCTCTGCCGGAGTACAAGGTTGCGGACGCCAAGAAGTCCAAGTTCATCCTGCTTCACTTCAGCACCTTCAAGGCAGGCTGGGATTGGCTGATCCTGCTGGCCACCTTCTACGTTGCCGTGACAGTGCCCTACAATGTCTGCTTCATCGGTGACGATGACCTCACCAGGAGCACTTCAGTCAGCGACGTTGCCGTGGAGATACTCTTTATTATAGGTATAGGGGAGGGTCATATGTATGTGGGAGAGGGGTTTGGGGTTGGGTGGAGGGGGGTCAGAGTTTGGGGTTAGGGTTAGGTTAGGGTTTGCCTAGTGACTCATCCTGAGTTGAATTCCGCTGCTCTATCGATCGCTTCATACATCAGTCTGAATATAACATTCTAGAAGTTGTTTGTGCTGACATCAAAATTACGTGATTCAAGATTTGTGTAGGTCGGCTCTGGTCCAACCCATCGGTTTCTGTGACCAATCAGAACAATTTGAATGTATTCACATACGAGAAGTCATCGGGGAAAGATCAAACGTTAGTGGGCGTGGCGTATGGCCAGAACGATGTGGATAGGTAGCCAGGCCAGTTAGGGTTATGGACAGAGTTAGGGACAGGGACAGTGTTAGAGACTTAGAGACAGTGTTGGGGACAGTGTTAGAGATAGTGTTTGTTTTTTTAAACATTTTTAGTCATTTAGCAGACACTCTTATCCAGAGCAACTTACAGTAGTGAATGCATACATTTCATATATATATATTTTTTTGTACTGGCCCCCCGTGGGAATCAAACCCACAACCCTGGCATTGCACACACCATGCTGGCATTGCAAACACCATGCTCTACCAACTGAGCCACAGGGAAGGCCTATGGACAGTGTTAGGGTTATGGACAGTGTTAGGGTCAGGGTTAGGGTTAGGGACAGTGTTATGGTCAGAGTTAGGGTTATGGACAGTGTTATGGTCAGGGTTAGGGTTATGGACAGTGTTAGGGTCAGGGTTAGGTTTAGGGACAGTGTTAGGGTCAGAGTTAGGGTTAGGGACAGTGTTAGGGTCAGGGTTAGGGTTAGGGACAGTGTTAGGGTCAGAGTTAGGGTTAGGGACAGTGTTAGGTTTATGGACAGTGTTAGGGTCAGAGTTAGGTTTATGGACAGTGTTAGGGTCAGAGTTAGGGTTATGGACAGTGTTAGGGTCAGGGTTAGGGTTATGGACAGTGTTAGGGTCAGAGTTAGGGTTAGGGACAGTGTTAGGGTCAGGGTTAGGTTTAGGGACAGTGTTAGGGTCAGAGTTAGGGTTAGGGACAGTGTTAGGGTCAGAGTTAGGGTTATGGACAGTGTTAGGGTCAGAGTTAGGTTTATGGACAGTGTTAGGCTCAGGGTTAGGTTTATGGACAGTGTTAGGGTCAGAGTTAGGGTTAGGGACAGTGTTAGGGTCAGGGTTAGGTTTAGGGACAGTGTTAGGGTCAGAGTTAGGGTTAGGGACAGTGTTAGGGTCAGAGTTAGGGTTATGGACAGTGTTAGGGTCAGAGTTAGGGTTATGGACAGTGTTAGGGACAGTGTTAGGA
>NC_138317.1:31852500-31857500 GCF_965601325.2 Salmo salar
TAATCTACAGATATTGTAGAGCATGAACCTGCAGGAGCGAGTCACTGCTTTGATGTTTTCCGAGAATGACAGAGATAAATAAAAACCAAATATGGTGCGGAATCAGAGGGGAAGATGGACTTCTCTGATTAGGTTGTAGAGCTCGGGGGAGAGAGATGATGATTGTTACAGCACTACCTTGGAAATAATTGTGGGCAAAGCCATAGTAATGAAATTGTAATTTTACACCTGATGAGGAAGAGCAATTGAAAACTAAATGGAAAATGGAAGAACAGAATGAAGAATAAGTTGGACAAAGGAAGTATTGAGAGATGTATAAATCATCTGTGTTCAAGAGGAGTCTGACACTGCTCTCTCTCTCTGTCTCTCTCTCTCTGTCTCTCTCTCTGTCTCTCTCTCTCTGTCTCTCTCTGTTTCCCTGTCTCTCTCTGTCTCTCTCTGTCTCTCTCTCTCTGTCTCTCTCTCTGTCTCTCTCTGTCTCTCTCTGTCTCTCTCTCTTTCCCTCTGTCTCTCTCTGTCTCTCTCTCTCTCTCTCTCTCTCTCTCTCTGTCTCTCTCTCTCTGTCTCTCTCTGTCTCTCTCTGTCTGTCTCTCTCTATCTCTCTGTCTCTCTCTCTCTGTCTCTCTCTGTCTCTCTCTGTCTCTCTCTCTCTGTCTCTCTCTGTCTCTCTCTCTCTGTCGCTCTCTCTGTCTCTCTCTGTCTCTCTCTCTCTGTTTCTCTCTGTCTCTCTCTCTCTGTCTCTCTCTCTCTCTCTCTCTCTCTCTCTCTGTCTGTCTGTCTCTCTCTGTCTCTCTCTGTCTCTCCCTGTCTCTCTCTCTCTCGCTGTCTCTCTCTGTCTCTCTCTGTCTCTCTCTCTCTGTCTCTCTCTGTCTCTCTCTCTCTCTCTCTCTCTCTCTCTCTCTCTCTCTCTCTCTCTCTCTCTGTCTCTCTCTCTCTCTCTCTGTCTCTCTCTCTCTCTCTCTCTCTGTCTCTCTCTCTCTCTCTCTCTGTCTCTCTCTGTCTCTCTCTCTCTCTCTCTGTCTCTCTCTGTCTCTCTCTGTCTCTCTCTCTCTCTCTCTCTCTCTCTCTCTCTCTCTCTCTCTCTGCTCTCTCTCTGTCTCTCAATTCAATTCAATTCAATTCAATTCGCTTTATTGGCATGACGTAACAATATACATATTGCCAAAGCTTATTTTGGATATTTACAATATAAAAATAAATAAAAAATGAGAATCAAATATTGTCAACGGGACAACAGTAACAACAATAACCAAGGGTCAAAATAACCAACACATTCAACAATAACAATAATCATACAGTAGAGGACATGTGCAGGTTTATTGGTCTGTCAGACACTGTCCCTCAACTTATGGCAGGCAGCAATGTAGTGCGCTGCCAACCCACAGCTCTCTGCGTCCTCCCCCAACAGGACGGGTAGCCTATCCTCATCAGAGAGGTCTTTGAAACCTTGAATAAGGGTTTCAAATTTGGGGAAATGACACTCTCTAATTGTTTTATATTTTTGACATTTTGTCAGGAAATGCAGCTCCGTCTCAGGTTCTGCTGTGGTGCAGTGGTTGCACAGCCTTTCCTCTACAGGGAGCCAGGTTTTCCTGTGTCTACCCTTCTCAATGGCAAGGCTGTGCTCACTGAGCCTGTACTTTGTCAAGGTTTTTCTAAGGTTTTGATCAGTAACCATGGTCAAATATTTAGCCATAGTGTACTGTCGATTTAGGGCCAGATAGCACTGCATTTTGCTTTGTGTTTGTGCTTGTGTTTCCCAATAAGCAATGTAGTTTTGTTTTGACTGTGTTGTAATTTGGTTTATTCTGATTGATTGGATGTTCTGGTCCTGAGGCTTCAGTGTGTTAGTAGAACAGGTTTGTGAACTCAGCCCCAGGACCAGCTGGATGAGGGGACTCTTTTCTTTGCTCAGCTCTTGGCATTGCAGGGCTTGGTAATGATATGAGAGGGGGTCACTGTATTTTAGATGTTTCCAAAACTTAATTGCTCTTTTTTGAGTTTTTATTATTAGTGGATATTGGCCTAATTCTGCCCTGCATGCATTGTTTGTAGTTTTCCTCTGGACACGTAGGAGAATCTTACAGAACTCTGCATGTAGGGTTTCAATGGGGTGTTTGTCCCATTTGATGAAATCTTGTTTTGCAAGTGGACCCCACACCTCGCTGCCATAAAGTGCAATTGGTTCAATGACATATTCAATTAGTTTTAGCCAAATTTTAATAGGTATTTCAATTTGAATTTGCTTTTTAATGGCGTAGAATGCCCTGCGTGCTTTCTCTCTCAGTTCATTCACTGCCTCATTAAGGTGTCCAGTTGAGCTTATTTTTAAACCTAAGTAATTGTAGTGTGTACAGTACTCTATATATTTTGTACCAATTGAGAACTTTGGTCTAATTCCCTGAGATCTGGATCTTCTCTGGAAAATCATTATTTTAGTCTTTTTGGGGTTTACTGCCAGGGCCCAGGTCTGGCAGTACTGCTCTAGCAGGTCCAGGCTCTGCTGTAGGCCAGGTGCTGTGGGTGACATCAGGCATAGGTCATCTGCGAAGAGTAGGCATTTAACTTCTGAATTGTGGAGACTAACACCAGGGGCTGAGGATTTTTCTAGAATAGTGGCCAATTCGTTAATGTAAATATTGAATAGTGCAGGGCTCAGATTGCAACCCTGACGAAGGCCCCGCCCCTGGTTAAAGAATTCTGTTCTTTTCTTACCAATTTTAATGCTGCACGTATTGCCAGTATACATTGATTTAATTATGTCATATGTTTTTCCCCCTACACCACTTTCAATAACTTTGTAGAACAGTCCTGTATGCCAAATAGAATCAAATGCTTTTTGGAAGTCGATAAAGCAAGCGTATATTTTGGTATTATTTTGGTGGACATGTTTATCTATCAGGGTGTGTAAGGTGTAAATATGATCAGTTGTGCGATGTTTTGGTATAAATCCAATTTGGCTTTTACTCAAGACATTGTGCTTATTAAGGAAGTTTAGAACTCTTACATTGATGATACTACAGAAAACCTTCCCCAGGTTACTGTTCACACAAATGCCTCTGTAATTGTTAGGGTCAAATTTGTCTCCGTTCTTAAAGATTGGGGTTATGAGTCCTTGATTCCAGATGTCAGGGAAATAACCTACACTCAGGATCAAATTAAACAGTTTTAATATAGCCAATTGAAATTTTGCACTAGTGAGTTTGAGCATCTCATTTAGGATGCCATCAGGTCCGCATGCTTTTTTAAATCTGAGGGCCTGAAGTTTCTTATAGAGCTCCTGGTCAGTAATTGGGGAGTCCAATGGGTTTTGATTGTCCTTTATAGCTTTTTCTAATCCATTCAACTTCTCATGGATTTGGCGTTGTTCTGCGTTTGTGTCAATTTGAACGGTGTTGTAGAGTGTTTTGAAATGGGTCGTCCATACGTCACCATTTTGTATCGCTAATTCCTCTTGTTTAGATTTTTTTAGTTTTTTCCAATTTTGCCAAAAGTTGTTTGTGTTTATGGACTCCTCAATTAGTGTCAGCTGCTTGCTGTTGTACTGTGCTTTTTTGGTTCTGAGTGTACGTTTATAGAGTTTTAAAGTCTCACAGTAATGAAGGCGTAGTTCACCATTATTTGGGTCTCTGTGCTTTTGGTTGGATAGTGTTCTAAGGTTTTTCCTTATAATTTTACAATCTGCATCAAACCAGTTGTCATCTGCGATTTTTTTAGTTTTGTTTTTTATCAATTTCAATTGTGCTTCTTTTGCCGTTTGCCTGAATATATAGTTGATGTTTCGTACTGCTAGATTGATGCCTTCTTTACTGTGAGTGAATGTGGTATCCAGAAAGTTATCTAAGAGTGTTTGGATATTTTGGTTCCAGGTTGCTTTCTGGTATTCTTCTGTGCTGTTTTGGGCCCATCTGTATGAATTTCTGATGTTGTACAGCTTACTGGGCTGTGAATGTGTGGTTGTTTCCATGTCTGTTCTTTTGAGGAACAACGTAATTTGGCTGTGATCAGACAGAGGTGTTAGTGGCTTGACAGTGAATGAGCTGAGAGAGAAAGGGTCCATGTCTGTGATCATATAGTCTACTGTACTGTGGCCAAGAGGTGAGCAGTAGGTGAATCTCCCCAAAGAGTCCCCCCGTAACCTACCATTGACAAAGTACAGACCCAGGCTTCTACAGAGCTGCAAAAGATCCCTTCCGTTTTTGTTGACGGTGCTGTCACTGTTGTTTCTATGGGGGAGATTAAGACAGTTAGAAACAGTATGGCCTGTAATAAAGCTGTCCCCTCGTGTGCTCGTTAGATCAGGTAGTGTTCCTGTGCGCGCATTTGTGTCCCCACAGATGAGCACATTTCCCTGGGCCTGGAAATGGCACGTCTCTTCCTCAAGGGTGAGGAAGATCTCCTCTGAGTAATATGGGGATTCTGAGGGGGGGATATATATTGCACCAAAGGGAACACATCTTTTTCTGTCAGTACAAGTTCTTTTTTTAGTTTTAACCAAATGTGGTATTTGCCAATTTTGAGGGGGATCAATTAGATTTTGTAGTTCGGATTTGTACCAAATGATCAATCCTCCAGAGTCTCTGCCTCTATTGACAGAGCTGTGTTTCTGTGACGGCACAATGACCTCTCTGTAGCCTGTGGGACAGTGAGTGACAACGTCAGCCTTACACCATGTCTCCTGCAGAATGATGACCATCAACATCTTTAAGATTTTTGTTGAACTCCAGTGCTAAACTCTTCAGGACCAAAGGTTGATGAGTTTAGGCCCTGGATGTTCCACATGCTAACTGATAGTGATTTTCATGTTGCAAAAAGAAAGAATAGCAGTCAGAAACACAGTAACTATTAACTAATACGTTGTTAAGAGTGAGATAAACAGGATATCAGCTAACATTTATTCTGTTATTCTGTTAAATATTCCTATTCATTGAACAAGTAAATTCTAGTACAATAGGTGTGTGTGTGTGTGTGTGTATGTGTCCGTGTGTGTTTAGTGCAGT
>NC_138317.1:31862500-31907500 GCF_965601325.2 Salmo salar
ACTACTACTACTACCACCACCATTACTAAACTGTTATCATTACCATTACCACCCATACCACTACTACTACTACCACCATTACTAAACTGTTATCATTACCATACCACCCAACCACTACTACTACTACTACTACTACTACCACCACCATACTACTACTACTACACTACACTACTACTACTACTACTACTACTACTACCACCACCATTACTAAACTGTTATCATTACCATCACCACCCATACCACTACTACTACTACTACTACTACTACTACTACTACTACCACCACCATTACTAAACTGTTATCATTACCATCACCACCCATACCACTACTACTACTACTACTACTACCACTACTACTACCACCACCATTACTAAACTGTTATCATTACCAATACCACCCATACCACTACTACTACTACTACTACCACCATTACTACACTGTTATCACCACCCATACCACCACTACTACTACTACTACTACTACTACCACCACCATTACTAAACTGTTATCATTACCATCACCACCTATACTACTACTACTACTACTACTACTACTACCACCACCATTACTAAACTGTTATCATTACCATTACCACCCATACCACTACTACTACTACTACTACTACTACTACTACCACCATTACTAAACTGTTATCATTACCATCACCACCCATACCACTACTACTACTACTACTACTACTACCACCACCATTACTAAACTGTTATCATTACCATCACCACCCATACCACTACTACTACTACTACTACTACTACCACCACCATTACTAAACTGTTATCATTACCATTACCACCCATACCACTACTACTACCACCACCATTACTAAACTGTTATCATTACTAATACCACCCATACCACTACTACTACTACTGCTACTACCACCACCATTACTAAACTGTTATCATTACCATCACCACCCATACCACTACTACTACTACTACTACTACTACCACCACCATTACTAAACTGTTATCATTACTAATACCACCCATACCACTACTACTACTACTACTACTACTACTACTACTACTACTACCACCACCATTACTAAACTGCTATCATTACCATCACCACCAATACCACCCATACTACTACTACTACTACTACTACTACTACCACCACCATTACTAAACTGCTATCATTAATAATACCACCCATACCACTACTACTACTACTACCACCACCATTACTAAACTGTTATCATTACTAATACCACCCATACCACTACTACTACTACTACTACTACCACCACCATTACTAAACTGTTATCATTACCATCACCACCCATACCACTACTACTACTACTACTACTACCACCACCATTACTAAACTGCTATCATTACCATCACCACCCATACCACTACTACTACTACTACTACTACTACCACCACCATTACTAAACTGTTATCATTACCATCACCACCCATACCACTACTACTACTACTACTACCACCACCATTACTAAACTGTTATCATTAACATCACCACCCATACCACTACTACTACTACTACTACTACTACCACCACCATTACTAAACTGCTATCATTACTAATACCACCCATACCACTACTACTACTACTACTACTACTACTACTACCACCACCATTACTAAACTGTTATCATTACCATCACCACCCATACCACTACTACTACTACTACTACTACTACTACTACTACTACTACCACCACCATTACTAAACTGTTATCATTACCAATACCACCCATACCACTACTACTACTACTACTACCACCACCATTACTAAACTGTTATCATTACCATCACCACCCATACCACTACTACTACTACTACTACTACCACCACCATTACTAAACTGTTATCATTACCATCACCACCCATACCACTACTACTACTACTACTACTACCACCACCATTACTAAACTGTTATCATTACCATCACCACCCATACCACTACTATTTGGAATGATAAACAACAATAATAATTGTAATAACAACAATAGTAATAATAAGTAAGTTACTGCTTACTATGCAGATGTTATTATCCTGTCTTATCTCTCTCTCTCTCTCTCTCTCTCTCTCTCTCTCTCTCTCTCTCTGTCTCTGTCTCTGTCTCTGTCTGTCTGTCTGTCTGTCTGTGTGTGCGCGTGCGTGCGTGCGTGCGTGCGTGTGTGCGTGGTGGCCTGGGGAGCAGATTCTGCTGGGTGACGTTCAGGAGTCTGTCTGGGATGCTGCTATAAGGGGTTTATTGGTGTGTTTGTGTATTAGTGTGTGTGTGAGAGAGAGAGAGAGAGAGAGAGAAAGACCGAAAGAAAAAGAGGGAGAAAAAGGTGTAAGCGTATGTAAGTAGATAAAGATTTTCTACACACACAAATGCACACGCGCACACAAAAACACAAAATACTTTCATCACACACCGACAGCCCACCTGTGGTGAAGTGTATGATTAGGGCTGTTGCAGTGAGCTTATTACCTCCACACAGTCATGACCGCAGTAAAATTCCACGTGACCGTTAAGTTGCAGAAATATCCTTTCATGCGCTCTGGACATACTTTGGTAGTACCCAACTCACTAACTACCATCAGGTCCTAATGGTCTGGTACTCAGGGCTCTATTGTCCCTCCATCAGGTCCTAATGGCCTGGTACTCAGGATTCTATTGTCCCTCCATCAGGTCTTAATGGCCTGGTACTCAGGGTTCTATTGTCCCTCCATCAGGTCGTCAGGTCCTAATGGTCTGGTACTCAGGGCTCTATTGTCCCTCCATCAGGTCCTAATGGTCTGGTACTCAGGGCTCTATTGTCCCTCCATCAGGTCCTAATGGCCTGGTACTCAGGGCTCTATTGTCCCTCCATCAGGTCACTAATGGCCTGGTACTCAGGGCTCTATTGTCCCTCCATCAGGTCGCTAATGGCCTGGTACTCAGGGCTCTATTGTCCCCTCCATCAGGTCGCTAATGGCCTGGTACTCAGGGCTCTATTGTCCCCTCCATCAGGTCGCTAATGGCCTGGTACTCAGGCCTCTATTGTCCCTCCATCAGGTTGTCAGGTCCTAATGGTCTGGTACTCAGGGCTCTATTGTCCCTCCATCAGGTCGTCAGGTCCTAATGGTCTGGTACTCAGGGCTCTATTGTCCCTCCATCAGGTCCTAATGGCCTGGTACTCAGGGTTCTATTGCCTCTCCATCAGGTCCTAATGGCCTGGTTCTCAGGGCTCCATTGTCCCTCCATCTGGTTATAATGGCCTGGTTCTCAGGGCTCCATTGTCCCTCCATCTGGTCATAATGGCCTGGTACTCAGGGCTCTATTGTCCCTCCATCAGGTCCTAATGGCCTGGTACTCAGGGCTCTATTGTCCCTCCATCAGGTTCGAATGGCCTGGTACTCAGGGCTCTATTGTCCCTCCATCAGGTCCTAATGGCCTGGTACTCAGGGCTCTATTGTCCCTCCATCAGGTCCTAATGGCCTGGTACTCAGGGCTCTATTGTCCCTCCATCAGGTCCTAATGGCCTGGTACTCAGGGCTCTATTGTCCCTCCATCAGGTCCTAATGGCCTGGTACTCAGGGCTCTATTGTCCCCTCCATCAGGTCGCTAATGGTATCACGTCCTGACCATTGATCTATTGTTCCTTTAATCACTCTGACATCAATGCAAATGCTATCACATCAAATCACATCAAACACTTATCATCAGAACAGTAGGCCTATTACCTCACTGTGATGATCAATATGAAGAAAGAAGTTCAGCAGCAGGTTGAAACAGTGTAAAATGTGGTTGTTGTGGATGTTGTTTCAAAGCCTAACACAATGAAATTGACAATGATTAATGATTAATTTAAAACTCCCATATGCAAATTCGAGCTTATGCATATGCATGGTAAAAAACTGAATTAAAATTATGTTTGTGCCGCATATAGCCAACCGCATATTACACACAACAAAACTGATTTGACCTCTACGGGACCGTGGGACGGTTGGGCTAACGTGTGCTAATGTCATTAGCAAGACGTTGTAAGTAAGAAGTATATTTCCCAGGACATAGACATGGGCAGAAAGCTTACATTCTTGTTAATCTAACTGCACCGTCCAATTTACAGTAGCTATTAGTGAAAAAGTACCATGCTATTATTTGAGGAGAGTGCACAGCAACAAAAAATGTTTATCACAGAAGCTGGTTTGATACAAGGTAAATAATGTACTTATATTCAGTCATCTTGTTCTCATTTGTCATCCTGAGGGTCCCAGAGATAAAATGTAACATAGTTTTGTTTGATAAAATACATTTTTCTATTCAAATGTAGGAACTGGTTTCTACAGTTTGAACCCCTGTCATATTTATTTCTCAGCTGCTCATATTAAGCAAAATCAAATCAAATCAAATCAAATTTATTTATATAGCCCTTCGTACATCAGCTGATATCTCAAAGTGCTGTACAGAAACCCAGCCTAAAACCCCAAACAGCAAGCAAAGCATGTGAAAGAAGCACGGTGGCTAGGAAAAACTCCCTAGGAAAAACTCCCTAGAAAGGCCAAAAACCTAGGAAGAAACCTAGAGAGGAACCAGGCTATGAGGGGTGGCCAGTCCTCTTCTGGCTGTGCAGGGTGGATATTATAACAGAACATGGTCAAGATGTTAAAATGTTCATAAATGACCAGCATGGTCAAATAATAATAATCATAGTAGTTGTCGAGGGTGCAACAAGCACGTCCGGTGAACAGGTCAGGGTTCCATAGCCGCAGGCAGAACAGTTGAAACTGGAGCAGCAGCACGGCCAGGTGGACTGGGGACAGCAAGGAGTCATCATACCAGGTAGTCCTGAGGCATGGTCCTAGGGCTCAGGTCCTCCGAGAGAAAGACAGAAAGAGAGAAAGAGAGAATTAGAGAGAGCATATTTAAATTCACACAGGACACCGGATAAGACAAGAGAAATACTCCAGATGTAACAGACTGACCCTAGCCCCCCGACACATAAACTACTGCAGCATAAATACTGGAGGCTGAGACAGGAGGGATCAGAAGACACTGTGGCCCCATCCGATGATACCCCCGGACAGGGCCAAACAGGCAGGATATAACCCCACCCACTTTGCCAAAGCACAGCCCCCACACCACTAGAGGGATGTCTCCAACCACCAACTTACCGTCCTAAGACAAGGCCGAGTATAGCCCAGAACGATCTCCGCCATGGCACAACCCAAGGGGGGGCGCCAACCCAGACAGGAAGACCACGTCAGTGACTCAACCCACTCAAGTGACGCACCCCTCCCATGGACGGCATGGAAGAACACCAGTAAGCCAGTGACTTAGCCCCTGTAAAAGGGTTAGAGGCACAGAATCCCAGTGGAAAGAGGGGAACCGGCAAGGCAGAGACAGCAAGGGCGGTTCGTTGCTCCAGCCTTTCCGTTCACCTTCACACTCCTGGGCCAGACTATACTTAATCATAGGACCTACTGAAGAGATAAGTCTTCAGTAAAGACTTAAAGGTTGAGACTGAGTCTGCGTCTCTCACATTGGTAGGCAGACCATTCCATAAAAATGGAGCTCTATAGGAGAAAGCCCTACCTCCAGCCGTTTGCTTAGAAATTCTAGGGACAATTAGGAGGCCTGCGTCTTGTGACCGTAGCGTACGTGTAGGTATGTACGGCAGGACCAAATCGGAAAGATAGGTAGGAGCAAGCCCATGTAATGCTTTGTAGGTTAGCAGTAAAACCTTGAAATCAGCCCTTGCCTTAACAGGAAGCCAGTGTAGAGAGGCTAGCACTGGAGTAATATGATCAAATTCTTTGGTTCTAGTCAGGATTCTAGCAGCCGTATTTAGCACTAACTGAAGTTTGTTTAGTGCTTTATCCGGGTAGCCGGAAAGTAGAGCATTGCAGTAGTCCAGCCTAGAAGTAACAAAAGCATGGATTAATTTTTCTGCGTCATTTTTGGACAGAAAGTTTCCGATTTTTGCAATGTTACGTAGATGGAAAAAAGCTGTCCTTGAAACAGTCTTGATATGTTCTTCAAAAGAGAGATCAGGGTCCAGAGTAACGCCGAGGTCCTTCACAGTTTTATTTGAGACGACTGTACAACCATCCAGATTAATTGTCAGATTCAACAGAAGATCTCTTTGTTTCTTGGGACCTAGAACAAGCATCTCTGTTTTGTCCGAGTTTAAAAGTAGAAAGTTTGCAGCCATCCACTTCTTTATGTCTGAAACACAGGCTTCTAGCGAGGGCAATTTTGGGGCTTCACCATGTTTCATTGAAATGTACAGCTGTGTGTCGTCCGCATAGCAGTGAAATTTAACATTATGTTTTCGAATGACATCCCCAAGAGGTAAAATATATAGTGAAAACAATAGTGGTCCTAAAACGGAACCTTGAGGAACACCGAAATGTACAATTGATTTGTCAGAGGACAAACCATTCACAGAGACAAACTGATATCTTTCCGACAGATAAGATCTAAACCAGGCCAGAACTTGTCCATGTAGACCAATTTGGGTTTCCAATCTCTCCAAAAGAATGTGGTGATCGATGGTATCAAAAGCGGCACTAAGATCTAGGAGCACGAGGACAGATGCAGAGCCTCGGTCTGACGTCATTAAAAGGTAATTTAGCCCTTCACAAGTGCAGTCTAAGTGCTATGATGGGGTCTAAAACCAGACTGAAGCGTTTCGTATACATTGTTTGTCTTCAGGAAGGCAGTGAGTTGCTGTGCAACAGCTTTTTCTAAAATTTTTGAGAGGAATGGAAGATTCGATATAGGCCGATAGTTTTTTATAATTTCTGGATCAAGATTCGGCTTTTTCAAGAGAGGCTTTATTACTGCCACTTTTAGTGAGCTTGGCACACATCCGGTGGATAGAGAGCCGTTTATTATGTTCAACATAGGAGGGCCAAGCACGGGAAGCAACTCTTTCAGTAGTTTAGTTGGAATAGGGTCCAGTATGCAGCTTGAGGGTTTGGAGGCCATGATTATTTTCATCATTGTGTCAAGAGATATAGTACTAAAACATTTTAGTATCTCCCTTGATCCTAGGTCCTGGCAGAGTTGTGTAGACTCAGGACAATGGAGCTTTGGAGGAATACCCAGATTTAAAGAGGAGTCTGTAATTTGCTTTCTAATGATCATGATCTTTTCCTCAAATAAGTTCATAAATTTATTACTGCTGAAGTGAAAGCCATCCTCCATTTGCGAAGGCTGCTTTTTAGTTAGCTTTGCGACAGTATCAAAAAGAAATTTCGGATTGTTCTTATTTTCCTCAATTAAGTTGGAAAAATAGGATGATCTAGCAGCAGTGAGGGCTCTTCGATACTGCACGGTACTGTCTTTCCAAGCTAGTCGGAAGACTTCCAGTTTGGTGTGGCGCCATTTCCGTTCCAATTTTCTGGAAGCTTGCTTCAGAGCTCGTGTATTTTCTGTATACCAGGGAGCTAGTTTCTTATGACAGATGTTTTTAGTTTTTAGGGGTGCAACTGCATCTAGGGTATTGCGCAAGGTTAAATTGAGTTCCTCGGTTAGGTGGTTAACTGATTTTTGTCCTCTGACGTCCTTGGGTAGGCAGAGGCAGTCTGGAAGGGCATCAAGGAGTCTTTGGGTTGTCTGAGAATTTATAGCACGACTTTTAATGCTCCTTGGTTGGGGTCTGAGCAGATTATTTGTTGCGATTGCAAACGTAATAAAATGGTGGTCCGATAGTCCAGGATTATGAGGAAAAACATTAAGATCCACAACATTTATTCCATGGGACAAAACTAGGTCCAGAGTATGACTGTGGCAGTGAGTAGGTCCAGAGACATGTTGGACAAAACCCACTGAGTCGATGATGGCTCCGAAAGCCTTTTGGAGTGGGTCTGTGGACTTTTCCATGTGAATGTTAAAGTCACCAAAAATTAGAATATTATCTGCTATGACTACAAGATCCGATAGGAATTCAGGGAACTCAGTGAGGAACACTGCATATGGCCCAGGAGGCCTGTAAACAGTAGCTATAAAAAGTGAGTGAGTAGGCTGCATAGATTTCATGACTAGAAGCTCAAAAGACGAAAACGTCATTGTTTTTTTGTTGTTGTTTTTTTTGTAAATTGTAAATTGTAAATTTTTGTAAATTCAAATTTGCTATAAGCACATGCTCCGCTATAAACCCAAAGTAGCATACAAAACGGACCGGTTCGAAAGCGAGCAGCCTCCATTCGCTATTCAAGTGCATACAGATGAAATGTATTTTCCCCCTGCTCCTGCCCATTTGATAATGTTCCATTCTAAATCTAAACTTATCTTACATATTAGTAAAGACAAGATTCAATTGAGAATAGTCTGATGGGTGAAAATAAGATCACTTGAGAGAACAGCTGTGCAGACTGAGGCGAGGAACAGAGCGCAAGCTTTTATTGCTACTTTCTCAAATCATCAATAGCCTATAGTCGCACCATGCAGCCAAAATAAAGTTGCCAAATAACTCTACATCTAGCATATAGGACCTGTTTCTAATGTTTACTTCTACTCTCAACATAGAATAACTCTACATCTAGCATATAGGACCTGTTTCTAATGTTTACTTCTACTCTCAACATAGAATAACTCTACATCTAGCATATAGGACCTGTTTCTAATGTTTACTTCTACTCTCAACATAGAATAACTCTACATCTAGCATATAGGACCTGTTTCTAATGTTTACTTCTACTCTCAACATAGAATAACTCTACATCTAGCATATAGGACCTGTTTCTAATGTTTACTTCTACTCTCAACATAGAATAACTCTACATCTAGCATATAGGAATGTTTACTTCTACTCTCAACATAGAATAACTCTACATCTAGCATATAGGACCTGTTTCTAATGTTTACTTCTACTCTCAACATAGCCACTTCGTATGCACACTTATATTATTTATATTTTATATGGATAAGTTCAATTATATTCTTCTTACTATAAAATCATAAAAAATAAAATAATGTAATTGGACTTATAAGCATATCTTGTCAGCTAAATGAACACGCCTACAGCCTATGGCATGGAGCATAGCCAGAAAACATAGAACTGCAGTATGCCAACTCATATTATGGTGTTCTGAAATACATGTTCTTCTAATCAGAATGTTTCTTTAGACCTGACTAAAATAAATAATGGATTCATTGTGATGGTGTATATTAAATTGATTTATGACACTTTTTTAAATGTTTGACACATACAAAGTTTGACACATACAACAACACAGAGTTACACATGGAGTAAAACAAACATACAGGCAATAATATAGTAGAAAAATAAGTCTATATACAAAGTGAGCAAATGAGGTGAGATAAGGGAGGTAAAGGCAAAAAAGGCCATGGTGGCGAAGTAAATACAATATAGCAAGTAAAACACTGGAATGGTAGATTTGCAGTGGAAGAAAGTGCAAAGTAGAAATATAAATAATGGGGTGCAAAGGAGCAAAATAAATAAATAAACAAATATAGTAGGGGAAGAGGTAGTTGTTTGGGCTAAATTATAGATGGGCTATGTACAGGTGCAGTAATCTGTGAGCTGCTCTGACAGTTGGTGCTTAAAGCTAGTGAGGGAGATAAGTGTTTCCAGTTTTAGAGATTTTTGTAGTTCGTTCCAGTCATTGGCAGCAGAGAACTGGAAGGAAAGCCGGCCGAAGGAGGAATTGGCTTTGGGGGTGACCAGAGAGATATACCTGCTGGAGCGAGTGCTACAGGTGGGTGCTGCTATGGTGACAAGTGAGCTGAGATAAGGGGGAACTTTAGACCTAGCAGGGTCTTGTAGATGACCTGGAGCCAGTGGGTTTGGCGACGAGTATGAAGCGAGGGCCAGCCAACGAGAGTGTACAGGTCGCAGTGGTGGGTAGTATATGGGGCTTTGGTGACAAAACGGATGGCACTGTGATAGACTGCATCCAATTTATTGAGTAGGGTATTGGAGGCTATTTTGTAAATGACATCGCTGAAGTTGAGGATCGGTAAGATGGTCAGTTTTACGAGGGTATGTTTGGCAGCATGAGTGAAAGATGCTTTGTTGCGAAATAGGAAGCCAATTCTAGATTTAACTTTGGATTGGAGATGTTTGATGTGAGTCTGGAAGGAGAGTTTACAGTCTAACCAGACACCTAGGTATTTGTAGTTGTCCACATATTCTAAGTCAGAACCGTCCAGAGTAGTGATGCTGGATGGGCGGGCAGGTGCAGGCAGCGATTGGTTGAAGAGCATGCATTTAGTTTTACTTGTATTTAAGAGCAGTTGGAGGCCACGAAGGAGAGTTGTATGGCATTGAAGCGCGTCTGGAGGGTAGTTAACACAGTGTCCAAAGAAGGGCCAGAAGTATACAGAATGGTGTCGTCTGCGTAGAGGTGGATCAGAGACTCACGAGCAGCAAGAGCGACATCATTGAGGAATACAGAGAAAAGAGTCGGCCCAAGAATTGAACCCTGTGGCACCCCCATAGAGACTGCCAGAGGCCCGGACAACAGGCCCTCCAATTTGACACACTGAACTCTATCAGAGAAGTAGTTGGTGAACCAGGCGAGGCAATCATTTGAGAAACCAAGGCTGTTGACTCTGCCAATGAGGATGTGGTAATTGACAGCGTCGAAAGCCTTGGCCAGGTCAATGAATACGGCTGCACAGTATTGTTTCTTATCGATGGCGGTTAAGATATCGTTTAGGACCTTGAGCGTGGCTGAGGTGCACCCATGACCAGCTCTGAAACCAGATTGCATAGCGGAGAAGGTGCGGTGGGATTCGAAATGGTCGGTAATCTGTTTGTTGACTTGGCTTTCGAAGACTTTAGAGAGGCAGGGTAGGATAGATATAGGTCTGTAGCAGTTTGGGTCAAGAGTGTCCCCCCCTTTGAAGAGGGGGATGACCGCAACTGCTTTCCAATCTTTGGGAATCTCAAACGACACGAAAGAGAGGTTGAACAGGCTAGTAATAGGGGTTGCAACAATTTCGGCAGATCATTTTAGAAAGAAAGGGTCCAGATTGTCTAGCCCGGCTGATTTGTAGGGGTCCAGATTTTGCAGCTCTTTCAGAACATCAGCTGACTGGATTTGGGAGAAGGACAAATGGGGAAGGCTTGGGCGAGTTGCTGTGGGGGGTGCAGTGCTGTTGACCAGGGTAGGGGTAGCCAGGTGGAAAGCATGGCCAGTCGTAGAAAAATGCTTATTGAAATTTTCAATTATAGTGGATATATCGGTGGTGACAGAGTTTCCTATCCTCAGTGCAGTGGGCAGCTGGGAGGATGTGCTCTTTTTCTCCAAGGACTTTACAGTGTCCCAGAACTTTTTTGAGTTTGTGTTGCAGGAAGCAAATTTCTGCTTGAAAAAGCTAGCCTTGGCTTTTCTAACTGCCTGGGTATATTGGTTTCGAACTTCCCTGAAAAGTTGCATATCACGGGGGCTGTTCGATGCTAATGCAGAACGCCACAGGAAGTTTTTGTGTTGGTTAAGGGCAGTCAGGTCTGGAGAGAACCAAGGGCTATATATGTTCCTGGTTCTAAATTTCTTGAATGGGGCATGCTAATTTAAGATGGTGAGGAAGGCATTTAAAAAAAATAACCAGGCATCCTCTACTGAGGGGATGAGATCAGGCATGAGGTCAGGCAGTTAACCCACTGTTCCTAGGCTGTCATTGAAAATAAGAATTTGTTCTTAACTTACTTGCCTATTTAAATAAAGGTAAAATAAAAATAAAAATAAATATTTATATATCTCTTTATTATGTGTGGGAATACTTTGTGATAGAGTTCTAAAATGAAAATCACTTGGAGCTGATTTGCTGGTGTTTCTTAATTTTGAATTTTTTGGTCAGAAAACCTTGGAGGCTCCTATAAAATCACCCATGGGCCAAATTCGGCCTGCGGTCTGCCAGTTGGGGAACCCTGATGCAGTGTATCCCAAATGGCACCATATTTCCGATATTGTGCACTACATTTGACCAGGGCCTGTAGGACCTACAGGCAATACTGTGCCCTTTAGATCGCATCCACAGTGTTCATGCATTCCTGTTGACAGGAAATCACTCTCTGAGCTCATTCTCTCTCACATTGCCTTCAGCACCAAGCACTCAAATATCAAAGAAATTAAAGAAGTGTGAGAATATGCAGCACTGTATTTAATCAAAGCATGGAGGAGAACTATATTCCTGTTGAAGATTATAAGAGTGATGATGACCATAAGCTTTAATGATGCAGTTGGTCTCATTCTAAAGAATTTAATATTGCTGATCTACTCTAACATATAGTGATGATGATGGTGATGATAATGATGGTGGTGATGGTGATGATAATGATGGTGGTGATGGGGATGATGATGGTGATGGTGATGTTGATAATGATGGTGGTGATGATGATGATGAGAATGATGGTGGTGATGATGATGATGATGATGATGATGGTGATGATGATAATGATGGTGGGGATGATGATGGTAATGATGTTAATGATGGTGGTGATGATAATGATGGTGGTGATGATGATGATGATAATGAGGGTGGTGATGCTGATGATAATGATGGTGGTGATAATGAAAATGATGGTGGTGATGATGATGGTGGTAATGGTGATGATGATGATAATGATGGTGGTGATGCTGATGATGATGGTGTTGATAATTATGGTGGTGATGATGATAATAATGATGTGGTGATGATGATGATAATGATGGTGGTGATGATAATGATGGTGGTGATGATAATGATGGTGGTGATGATGATGATAATGAGGGTGGTGATGCTGATGATAATGATGGTGGTGATAATGATAATGATGGTGGTAATGGTGATGATGATGATAATGATGGTGGTGATGATGATGATAATGAGGGTGGTGATGCTGATGATAATGATGGTGGTGATAATGATAATGATGGTGGTAATGGTGATGATGATGATAATGATGGTGGTGATGCTGATGATGATGGTGATGATAATTATGGTGATGATGGTGATGCTGATAATGATGGCGGTGATGGTGATGATGATAATGATAAAGGTGATGATAATGATAAAGGTGATGGTGATGATGATAATGATGGTGGTGGTGATGGTGATGATGATAATGATGGTGATGATAATAATAAATGTGATGGTGATGATGATAATGATGGTGGTGATGGTGATGATGATAATGATGATGATGGTGATGGTAATGATAAAGGTGATGGTGATGATAATGATGGTGGTGATGGGGATGATGATGGTGATGGTGATGTTGATAATGATGGTGGTGATGATGATGATGAGAATGATGGTGGTGATGATGATGATGATGGTGATGATGATAATGATGGTGGGGATGATGATGGTAATGATGTTAATGATGGTGGTGATGATAATGATGGTGGTGATGATGATGATGATAATGAGGGTGGTGATGCTGATGATAATGATGGTGGTGATAATGAAAATGATGGTGGTGATGATGATGGTGGTAATGGTGATGATGATGATAATGATGGTGGTGATGCTGATGATGATGGTGTTGATAATTATGGTGGTGATGATGATAATAATGATGTGGTGATGATGATGATAATGATGGTGGTGATGATAATGATGGTGGTGATGATAATGATGGTGGTGATGATGATGATAATGAGGGTGGTGATGCTGATGATAATGATGGTGGTGATAATGATAATGATGGTGGTAATGGTGATGATGATGATAATGATGGTGGTGATGCTGATGATGATGGTGATGATAATTATGGTGATGATGGTGATGCTGATAATGATGGCGGTGATGGTGATGATGATAATGATAAAGGTGATGATAATGATAAAGGTGATGGTGATGATGATAATGATGGTGGTGGTGATGGTGATGATGA
Organism: Salmo salar; assembly: GCF_965601325.2. Classification (NCBI taxonomy): domain Eukaryota; kingdom Metazoa; phylum Chordata; class Actinopteri; order Salmoniformes; family Salmonidae; genus Salmo; species Salmo salar. The sequence continues at coordinate 31,876,317 of NC_138317.1, forward strand.
TAATGATGGTGATGATAATAATAAATGTGATGGTGATGATGATAATGATGGTGGTGATGGTGATGATGATAATGATGATGATGGTGATGGTAATGATAAAGGTGATGGTGATGATAATGATGGTGGTGATGGTGATGATGATAATGATGGTGATGATAATGATAAAGGTGATGTGATGATGATAATGATGGTGATTATAATGATAAAGGGGATGGTGATGATGATAATGATGGTGGTGATGGTGATGATGTGTTTAGCTATGTTGGTGGTTTTGGTCATGATGAGGAGGAGGAGTAGGATGAGCAAGAATGTGTGTTGTTTGGTTGAATAGGTTATGATGATGATGAAGAGGATGAAGACACTTGCCACTAGCTCCCCTCTGTACCTCCTCTGCTGTCACTGTAATAGAACCACACCTGTCATTCATTCCCCACCCAGGTATCAGTAGTCCACCTGTTGAAGACAGTGCGTCTGCTCCGGCTGCTGCGTCTGCTCCAGAAGATGGACCGGTACTCCCAGCACAGCACTGTGGTGCTCACCCTGCTCATGTCCATGTTCGCCCTGCTGGCCCACTGGATGGCCTGCATCTGGTACGTCATCGGCAAGAAGGAGATGGAGGCAAACACCTACTCCTGGGACATCGGTGAGTGGTGGGAGCGAGTAGTTTTGTCTGAGAGGGGATCAGGGATTTGGGTGGGTATTGCATCAGTGAGCTGTTTGTTCTGTCTTACGGGGGGTGAAGGGGGGGGGGCGTCAGAGATGGGGAAAGTAGGGGTCAGGAAGAGAGGTGGAAGAGTGAGGGGTGAGCATGTCTGAGAATCGACCAGGGGTGGCATCGCAGGGTAAGCAGCAAGTTCTGTCTGGAGGGGTTCAGGGACGGGATCATTTACCTGGCTAGAGACCATGAACATCAATGGACGAGACGGACATTGGTGAGCAGCTTGTTCTGTCTGGAGGGGTTCAGGGATGGTGCTGACATTTGGTGAGAGGGCGTTTTTGGTTAATAGTGTCAGCTGGTCATGGCAGCATATCATGGCTATTGTGTGGTTGTTTTGGGCTATCATCTGAACTCAACAAAAAAAGAAACATCCTCTCACTATCAACTGCTTTTATTTTCAGCAAACTTAACATGTGTAAATATTTGTATGAACATAAGATTCAACAACTGAGACATAAACTGAACAAGTTCCACAGCCATGTGACTAACAGAAATAGCATAATGTGTCCCTGAACAAAGGGGGGGGGGTCAAAATCAAAAGTAACAGTCAGTATCTGGTGTGGCCACCAGTTGCATTTTGTACTGCAGTGCATCTCCTCCTCATGGACTGCACCAGATTTGCCAGTTCTTGCTGTGAGATGTTACCCCACTCTTCCACCAAGGCACCTGCAAGTTCCCAGACATTTCTGGGGTGAATGGCCCTAGCCCTCACCCTTCGATCCAACAAGTCCCAGACGTGCTCAATGGGATTGAGATCTGGGCTCTTCACTGGCCATGGCAGAACACTGACATTCATGTCTTGCAGGAAATCACGCACAGAACGAGCAGTATGGCTGGTGGCATTGTCATGCTGGAGGGTCATGTCAGGATGAGCCTGCAGGAAGGGTACTACATGAGGGAGGAGGATGTCTTCCCTGTAACGCACAGTGTTGAGATTGCCTGCAATGACAAAAAGCTCAGTCCAATGATGCTGTGACACACCGTCCCAGAGCATGACAGACCCTCCACCTCCAAATCGATCACGCTCCAGAGTACAGGCCTCGGTGTAACGCAAATCCGACCATCACCCCTGGTGAGACAAAACCACGACTCGCCAGTGAAGAGCACTTTTTGCCAGTCCTGTCTGGTCCAGCGATGGTGGGTTTGTGCCCACAGGTGACGTTGTTGCCGGTGATGTCTGGTGAGGACCTGCCTTACAACAGGCCTACAAGCCCTCAGTCCAGCCTCTCTCAGCCTATTGCGGACAGTCTGAGCACTGATAGAGGGATTGTGCATTCCTGGTGTAACTCTGGCAGTTGTTGTTGCCATCCTGCACCTGTCCCGCAGGTGTGATGTTCGGATGTACCGATCCTGTGCAGGTGTTGTTACACGTGATATGCCACTGTGACGATGATCAGCTGTCCATCCCACCTCCCTGTAGTGCTGTCTTAGGTGTCTCACAGCACGGACATTACAATTTATTGCCCTGGCCACATCTGCAGTCCTCATGCCTCCTTGCAGCATGCCTAAGGCACATTCACGCAGATGAGCAGGGACCCTGGGTGTCACGTCCTGACCAGTGAAAAGGGTCACTTGCCATAGTAGAATGGTCAGGGCGTAGCAGGGGGGTTGTTTGTTTTGTTTTTTCTAGGGGAATTTGTTCTAGTTTTCTATTTCTATGTTTCGTTTTCCATGTTTTCCACGTCTGTGACAGAACCACATACCATAAGAAGACCAAGCAGCATGGGAGGAGGAGCAGGACTGAGCACTATGGCTTGGAGTTATGGACCTGGGAAGAAATCCTGGATGGGGCAGGACCGTGGACAAGGCCGGGAGAGTATCGCCACCCGCCGGAGGAGATAGAGGCAGTGAAGCGGAACGGCGTTACTGGGAGGAACGGCTGGAACGGCAAGAGGAGGCTGAGAGGCAGCCCCCAAAAATGTTTGGGGGGGGGGCATACGGGTAGTTTGGCTAGGTCAGGGGGGAGCCCTGACCTAACTTCCCGGGCGTATAGGAGAGATGCGTGTAGCAAACCGGAGCCAGTTAAGGAGTCAAGCGTTGAGTTCGACGCGAGATTCTGGGAAATTGTACTGCCGGAAAGTTCACTGCAGAGCGGGCGTGCAGAGGGGCGAGAAATACATTACAGTATGATGCGCACTATCTCGCCCATCCGCACGCACAGTCCGGTGCGGTCGGTACGGGCTCCGCAGCGTTGCCATGTGAGAGTTGGCCGGCAGCGAGGAAGAAGTGCACCGGTTCAACGCATCTGGCCTCCAGTGCGTCTCCTCGGCCCAGTTTATCCTGCGCCTGCCCTACGCATGGCAGCCCTCCTTCCCCAGCACAGCCCAGTTCGCCCTGTGCCAGCGCTCCGCCCGTGCCGGGCTGCAGTGACCATCCAGCCAGGACGGGGTGTGCCAGCCCTGAGCTCCAGACCTCCGGTGTGCCTCCACGGCCCAGTGTGCCTTGTGCCTGCTCTGCGCACCCAGTCTCCTGTGCGTCTCCCCAGTCTTGTGAGACCGGTTCCAGCTCCCCGTAGGAAGCCTCCAGGGATGATCCATGGCACAAAGCCTCCAGTGATGATCCAAGGCGCGGAACCAGTAGTGATGATCCATGGCACGGAGCCTGCAGCGATGCTCCTCAGCCCGGAGCCTCCAGCGACGCTCCTCAGCCTGGAGCCTCCAGCGACGCTCCTCAGCCCGGAGCCTTCAGCGACGGTCTGCAGCCCAGAGTCTTCAGCGACGGTCTGCAGCCCAGAGTCTTCAGCGACGGTCTGCAGCCCAGAGCCTTCAGTGACGGTCTGCAGCCCAGAGCCTCCGGCGGTGGTCGGCAGTGCAGAATGGGGGCTACGCCCGGAGCCAGAGCCACCTCCGTAGCTGGAGGATTGGCAGAAGGGCTTAGGGTGTAGCACAGGAACCGTCGTAGACGGTGGCCACCCTCCCTTCCCTCCCTTTAGGTTTGGGGTTGTTTTTGTGGGTTTTGTTTGGGGTGCAGTCGGGGCATGCACCTTCGGGGAGGGGGGGGGATGGTACTGTCACGTCCTGACCAGTGAAAAGGGTCATTTGCCATAGTAGAATGGTCAGGGCATGGCAGGGAGGTTGTTTTGTTATTTTTGGGGGTTTTTTGTGCTAGGGGAATTTGTTCTAGTTTTCTATTTCTATGTTTCGTTTTCCATGTTTGGCCGAATATGGTTTCCAATCAGAGGCAAGTGTCTTTCGTTGTCTCTGATTGGAAGCCATACTTAGGCAGGCTGTTTTCCTTTGGGTTTTGTGGGTGGTTGCTTTCTGTTTAGTATGTTTGTATACCTGACAGAGCTGTTTGGCTGTCGTTAGTTTTTTTCTTTGTGAAGTGCTTCCATTTAAAATAAAAGGATGAGCACTCAACACGCTGCGCCTTGGTCTCTTCACTACGAGGTCTGTGACACTGGGCATCTTTCTTTTGGCGTTTTTCAGAGTCAGTATAAAGGCCTCTTTAGTGTCCTAAGTTTTCATAACTGTGACCTTAATTGCCTACCGTCTGTAAGCTATTAGTGTCTTAACGACCGTTCCACAGGTGCGTGTTCATTAATTGTTTATGGTTCATTGAACAAGCATGGGAAACAGTGTTTAAACCCTTTAAAAGGAAGATCTGTGAAGTTATTTGGATTTTTACGAATTATCTTTGAAAGACAGGGTCCTGAAAAAGGGTTTATTAGCTTCCCAACCAGCATCTCGCTATGCAGTTTTAATGGCTGTGTTGATTATTTTATTGATTCAACTGATTTCTAATGAGACACTCATTACACTATAAAATATTCATGCACGGGGAAGGAATTTAATGTGACTGGGGAAAAACATGTCCTGTTTTTATTTGTTTCTGGGGTTTTGATTGACAGAGTAGCGTAGTCCCACAGTAATGACTAGTCGCCGGGCCCCAGGCCCCCGAACATGTAATGTCCAACACATAATGAGGCCTCTAGGGCTGATCCCTAGTCAGTATCGATGAGCCAGGCTCTATTCTCAATTACCTCTCCCTGACGTCTCCAAACTGATTCTGGGTCAGTATTGATGGGGCCATGAGAAGCTGATGCTGTTTTTCCAATTAACTGAGCCTCAGTGTCATGCAGGATTAATGTGCTGTATCTCAATTATGTAATTCTAATGCTGATCCCACGTTAGTGAGAGAGGTATATCCAATTACCATTCTTAAGTGTCTGGTGGAGGTCTCAGGGACCTGCTGATTGTTTCAACACTCACGTTATAGATAGGAGCTGACCTAGGATTAGTTTTGGTTCTCAGGTACCTGGTATCAGGGATGGATTGCGACCAGAAATCATCCTGGATGTTTCTAACACACAGGCCCATTACTTTAGCCTCCTTCCACCATCCTGCAGCGGAAAGAATGGTGGATTAGTCTACCATTATTTAAAAACCTATCTGGGTTCCTTTATATGGAGTAAACGCAAGCGAAGACTTAAGATGGCAATATTGCAGCTGCCAAATTCTATGGGTGGCTTGGATCTGCCCAATATCAGGTTCTATCAGTGGTGTGCCCACCTATGTTATATTTCAGACTGGATCACAAACGATGACTCCTCTATTTGGTTAGACATTGAGACTTCTCTTTCAAAATACCCTTTACAGGATCTTCTGTTTTTCACAAGTTTCAAGTCTGTAAAAGATCATTGTAACAACCCCATTACACTTAACACACTCAAAGTATGGAAGTCAGTTCAACGTTTCCTGGGAAGGTCCAAACTAACCTCTGCTCTTACCCCAATTCTTAACAACCCAGATTTTGCTCCAGGATTGCTGGATGCTGGCTTTAACGTTTGGCTTAATAAGGGCATACGCAGACTAAATGACTTATTTGCAGATAAGATTTTATTGTCATTTGAGCAGATGGTCGAGAAATATCAACTCCCAAAGCAGGACTTTTTCCGTTTCCTACAAGTAAGGCATTATATTCTGAAGAGCACCACCTTAATTGGCAACCCTGATATGTCTGTCATTGAAATAATGCTTTTTTTCCCACAAAGGAAAATGTCTGTAAGTCTGCTTTATGATGCTTTAAGGTCCTTTTCCGCTGTCGATACACAGAGGGTGAAACAAGTGTGGGAAAAATAACTGTCTGTTACTACTGACGAAGAGATGTGGGAGGACATTTGGAAATATGCAAAAACAATATCTATATGTAATCGTACTAGAGCAATTCAATTAAGAATAATACACAGATTGCATATATCCCCAAATCGCAGACATGCTTTTAGCCCCTCTTCCTCCTCTCCTCAATGTCTTAAATGTAAAACTGATACAGGCACCCTAACACATTGTTTATGGTCATGTACCAAAATACAAAGATATTGGTCTGGTGTTCTGCAAGAAATGTAAAAGATCCTAGGGGTCGATCTAGAATTGGACCCAGTCTCTCTACTGTTAGGTCTACCTAGTAGGCATGTAACTTCTGTGGGTAAGAGGAGGCTTTACAACATCCTCACCTTCGCAGCAAGGAAAAACATACTTTTACAGTGGATTAGTGATAAGGTTCCCTCTATTAAAGATTGGCATAAGATACTATTTGAATGGGTACCGCTGGAATATCTGACATGTACATTGCATTCTAAGACAGATCAGTTCTACAAAGTATGGGAACCTTACCTAAATTACCTAGAACCTGAAGTGTCAGCTATTATGCTGCAAGGATTCTCTTAGAATGGTGATCTATGTATTTCAGAATTACACTGTACGTTCCATGTGGGGAACTCAACTTCTTGGTTTAAACTGAGCTTTTTATTTTCATGTATTTTAATTTTTTTGTATTTTATTTATTTATTATTATTATAATTATTTTTATTTTTTTTATTTTTTCTCTGTTCATGTTTGATTAAATGTATGTATTGAGAGACGCAATGGGGGGGATGGGGTGAGAGAAGCGCTGAGCGGGGAGAGGAAAATGGTGGGTGTGTATGTGTGTGGGTGTGTGTGTGTGTGGGTGTGTGTGTGGGTGCATGCATACATACGGATATGTGTAAGTGAGTGCGTTTTTTTTTTGCCTTGTCCTTGTTGTTGTATCTCTTAATATGGGTGAAAATTGTGAAACTCCAATAAAAATACTGTTACAAAAAAAAAAACCTATCTGGGAACCTGGGACGTTTGCGTCCCACCCTAGTCAACAGCCAGTGGAATCGCGTCACGCGAAATACAAATACCTCATAAATGCTATAACTTCAATTTCTCAAACATATGACTATTTTACACCATTTTATAGATACACCTCTCCTGAATCGAACCACGTTGTCCGATTTCAAAAAGGCTTTACAGCAAAAGCAAAACATTAGATTATGTTAGGAGAGTACCCTGCCAAAAATAATCACACTGCCATTTTCAAAGCAACTAGCATGCATCACAAATACCCAAAACACAGCTAAATGCAGCACTAACCTTTGACAATCTTCATCAGATGACACTCCTAGGACATCATGTTACACAATACATGCATTTTTTGTTCGATAAAGTTCGTATTTATATATAAAAACAGCCTTTTACATCGGCGCATGACGTTCAGAAAATATTTTCCCTCAAATGCTTCCGGTGAATCAGCGCTACAATTTACAAAATTACTATTCGAAAACATTGGTCAAATATAATATTGTCATTCAAAGAATTATAGATTAACATCTCGTGAATGCAACCGCATTGCCAGATTTAAAAATAACTTTACTGGGAAATCACACTTTGCAATAAACGAGGTGCTATGCTCAGAAAAATAGGCTAGGCGATACAGGTTAGCGCCATCTTGGAGTCATCTAAAATCAAATATACTATTGTAAATATTCACTTACTGTCACGTCCTGACCAGTATAAGGTTAATTGGTATTGTAGTTTGGTCAGGACGTGGCAGAGGGTATTCGTTTTATGTGGTTCGGGGTGGTGTGTTTTGTTGAAGGGGCATTTGGTTTAAGTATTCCGGGGTTTTTGAGCACTGTTTGGTTTTCAGGTATTCTATGATTTTGTCTAGTATGTCTGTTTCTATGTTTGGTTAATTGGGGTTGGGACTCTCAGTTGAAGGCAGGTGTTGTCTATCTGCCTTTGATTGAGAGTCCCATATATGAGGGTGTGTTTGTGTTTGTTATTTGTGGGTGATTGTTCTGTGTTGAGCCTATGCTTTGCCAGACTGTTGGTTGTTCGTTCATTCTCGTGGTTTGTTATTTTGGCATTCATTTTGAAAATAAATAAACGTCAAGATGAGCCTGCACTTACCTGCTGCGTATTGGTCTACCTTTTCCGACGACGATTTCGCAATATCGTCAGAAGACGAAGATAAGTGTGACAGAATCACCCACCACTCAAGGACCAAGCAGCAGAGGAAGGAGCAGAGGGAATTCGAGTTGGACTGGCGGGAGAAGTGGACCTGGGAGGAAATTCTGGACGGGGCCGGACCTTGGCACCAGGCTGGGGATTATAGCCGGCCGCAAGTGGGAAATTGAGGCAGCCAAGGCAGAGAGGCGGAGGTACGAGGCCATGGACGCGCTGAGGATGAAGCACGAGAGGCAACCCAAATAAAAACAATTTGGGGGGGGCACACGGGTAGTTTGGCTAGGCATAGGAAGAGCCGGAAGCCAGCTACCCGTGGTTATATGGAGGAGCGTATGGGGTGGAGAGCGCCATGTTTCGCTGAGGAGCGCACTATCTCACCCATACGCACGCACAGTCCGGTGCGCGTTGTTCCAGCCCCTCGCAGGTGCCATGCTAGATCGGGCGTCCAGCCTGGTAGGAGGATGCCTGCGCAGCGCATCTGGTCGCCGGTACGCCTCCGAGGACCAGGCTACCCAACTCCCGCTCTACGCACGGCTACCATCAGGCCCCTGCACAGCCCAGTCTGCCCTGTACCAGCACCCCGCTCGTACAGGGCTACTAGTTCCATCCAGCCAAGACGGGTTGTGCAGGAGGTAAGATCAAGACCGACTGTGCGCCTCCATAGCCCTGGGTTTCCAGCTCCTGTCTCTCGTGCGGACCCGGAAGTGCGTCAACCCAGTCCGACTCGTCCTGTTCCCGCTCCCCGCACTAGCCTTCAAGTGCGTAAACCCAGCCACGCCAGTCAACAGTCACCGGAGCTGCCCGCCAGTCAACAGTCGTCATCAGAGCTGCCCGCCAGTCAACAGTCGTCATCAGAGCTGCCCGCCAGTCAACAGTCGTCATCGGAGCTGCCCGCCAGTCAACAGTCGTCATCGGAGCTGCCCGCCAGTCAACAGTCGTCGTCGGAGCTGCCCGCCAGTCAACAGTCGTCGTCGGAGCTGCCCGCCAGTCAACAGTCGTCGTCGGAGCTGCCCGCCAGTCAACAGTCGTCGTCGGAGCTGCCCGCCAGTCAACAGTCGTCGTCGGAGCTGCCCGCCAGTCAACAGTCGTCGTCGGAGTTGCCCGCCAGTCAACAGTCGTCGTCGGAGTTGCCCGCCAGTCAACAGTCGTCGTCGGAGTTGCCCGCCAGTCAACAGTCGTCGTCGGAGCTGCCCGCCAGTCAACAGTCGTCGTCGGAGCTGCCCGCCAGTCAACAGTCGTCGTCGGAGCTGCCCGCCAGTCAACAGTCGTCGTCGGAGCTGCCCGCCAGTCAACAGTCGTCGTCGGAGCTGCCCGCCAGTCAACAGTCGTCGTCGGAGTTGCCCGCCAGTCAACAGTCGTCGTCGGAGTTGCCCGCCAGTCAACAGTCGTCGTCGGAGTTGCCCGCCAGTCAACAGTCGTCGTCGGAGTTGCCCGCCAGTCAACAGTCGTCGTCGGAGTTGCCCGCCAGTCAACAGTCGTCGTCGGAGTTGCCCGCCAGTCAACAGTCGTCGTCGGAGTTGCCCGCCAGTCAACAGTCGTCGTCGGAGTTGCCCGCCAGTCAACAGTCGTCGTCGGAGTTGCCCGCCAGTCAACAGTCGTCGTCGGAGCTGCCCGCCAGTCAACAGTCGTCGTCGGAGCTGCCCGCCAGTCAACAGTCGTCGTCGGAGCTGCCCGCCAGTCAACAGTCGTCGGAGCTGCCCGCCAGTCAACAGTCGTCGGAGCTGCTCGCCAGTCAACAGTCGTCGGAGCTGCCCGCCAGTCAACAGTCGTCGGAGCTGCCCGCCAGTCAACAGTCGCCAAAGAGGTCAGACTGCGCTGAACTGCCGGAGTGGCCAGACTGCGCTGAACTGCCGGAGTGGCCAGACTGCGCTGAACTGCCGGAGTGGCCAGACTGCGCTGAACTGCCGGAGTGGCCAGACTGCGCTGAACTGCCGGAGTGGCCAGACTGCGCTGAACTGCCGGAGTGGCCAGACTGCGCTGAACTGCCGGAGTGGCCAGACTGCCCTGAACTGCCGGAGTGGCCAGACTGCCCTGAACTGCCGGACTGCCCAGACTGCCCCGAGTTGCCAGACTGCCCAGACTGCCCAGACTGCCCCGAGTTGCCAGACTGCCCCGAGTTGCCAGACTGCCCAGAGTTGCCAGACTGCCCCGACTGTCCCGAGTTGCCAGACTGTCCCGAGTTGCCAGACTGCCCCGACAGCCTGGAACGGCCTGAGCCGGAGCCACTCCAGAGATAGGTGGGTTGGGGAGGGGGGGTGTAGCACAGTGCCGTCGTTGACGGCAGCCACCCACCCTTCCCTCCCTTTAGTAAGGGGGGATTTATTTTTTGGTGTTGCTTGGGGTTATTTTTGTTAAGGTGCTTCCGGGGTTAGCACCTTTAAGGGGGGGGGTACTGTCACGTCCTGACCAGTATAAGGTTAATTGGTATTGTAGTTTGGTCAGGACATGGCAGAGGGTATTCGTTTTATGTGGTTCGGGGTGGTGTGTTTTGTTGAAGGGGCATTTGGTTTAAGTATTCCGGGGTTTTTGGGCACTGTTTGGTTTTCAGGTATTCTATGATTTTGTCTAGTATGTCTGTTTCTATGTTTGGTTAATTGGGGTTGGGACTCTCAGTTGAAGGCAGGTGTTGTCTATCTGCCTTTGATTGAGAGTCCCATATATGAGGGTGTGTTTGTGTTTGTTATTTGTGGGTGATTGTTCTGTGTTGAGCCTATGCTTTGCCAGACTGTTGGTTGTTCGTTCATTCTCGTGGTTTGTTATTTTGGCATTCATTTTTGAAAATAAATAAACGTCAAGATGAGCCTGCACTTACCTGCTGCGTTTTGGTCCTCCATTTCCAACGACAAGCGTGACACTTACCTTTGATTATCTTCATCAGAAGGGACTTCCAGGCATCCCAGGTCCACAACAAATGTAGTTTTGTTTGAAAAAGTTAATCATTTATGTCCCAATAGCTCCTTCTTGTTAGCACGTTCCGAAGGCTACTCAAAATGTACGAGGCGCGCGGGACTTGTCGTCACGAATGTGCAAAAAATATATATTTACGTTCGTTCAAACATGTCAAACGTTGTATAACATAAATCTTTAGGGCCTTTTTCAATCAGAGCTTCAATAATATTCAAGGCGGACAATTGCTTTGTCTTACTAAACGTTTCGGAACGGTTCTCTCGTAATGGCCCTCCCTCTATTACCAACTTTCCAGGCCTCTCGTTCGGTCAGTTTTTACCGGAGAAGACTCAAATCACTTTGTAAAGACTGACATCTAGTGGAAGCCTTAAGAAGTGCTAAATGAATCCTAACTTACGGTGTGTTTCATAGGCAAAGTGTTGAAGGTGATTCCACAAATCAGATTTCCACTTCCTGCATGGAATCTTCTCAGGTTTTTGCCTGCCATATGAGTTATGTTATACTCACAGACACCATTCAAACAGTTTTAGAAACTTTCGAGTGTTTTCTATCCAAATCTACTAATTATATGCATATTCTAGTTACTGGGCAGGAGTAGTAACCAGATTAAATCAGGTATGTTTTTTATCCGGCCGTGCAAATACTGCCCCCTAGCCCCAACAGGTTAACCTCTCTAGGGTCGGTGGGATGAAATCGTCCCACCTACGCAACAGCCAGTGTAATCCCGTGGCGCGATATTCAAATACCTTAGAAATGCTATTACTTCAATTTCTCAAACATATGACTATTTTACACCATTTTAAAGACAAGACTCTCGTTAATCTAACCACACTGTCCGATTTCAAAAAGGCTTTACAGCGAAAGCAAAACATTAGATTATGTCAGCAGAGTACCCAGCCAGAAATAATCAGACACCCATTTTTCAAGCTAGCATATAATGTCACATAAACCCAAACCACAGCTAAATGCAGCACTAACCTTTGATTATCTTCATCAGATGACAATCCTAGGACATTATGTTATACAATACATGCATGTTTTGTTCAATTAAGTTCATATTTATATCAAAAACCAGCTTTTTACATTAGCATGTGACGTTCAGAACTAGCATACCCCCCGCAAACTTCCGGTGAATTTACTAAATTACTCCCGATAAACGTTCACAAAAAACATAACAATTATTTTAAGAATTATAGATACAGAACTCCTTTATGCACTCGCTATGTCCGATTTTAAAATAGCTTTTCGGTGAAAGCACATTTTGCAATATTCTGAGTAGATAGCCCGGCATCACAGGGCTAGCTATTTAGACACCCACCAAGTTTAGCCCTCACCAAAGTCAGATTTACTATAAGAAAAATGTTATTACCTTTGCTGTTCTTCGTCAGAATGCACTCCCAGGACTTCTACTTCAATAACAAATGTTGGTTTGGTTCAAAATAATCCATAGTTATGTTCAAATATCCTCTGTTTTGTTCGTGCGTTCAAGACACTATCCGAACTGTAAAGAAGGGTGACGCGCCCGACGCGTTTCGTGACAAAGAAATTCTAAATATTCCATTACCATACTTCGAAGCATGTCAACCGCTGTTTAAAATCAATTTTTATGCAATTTTTCTCGTAAAAAAGCGATAATATTCCGACCGGGAAACCGTGTTTACGTTCAAAGAGAGACAAAATAAAAACATGGGGTCGCCTCGTGCACGCGCCTCAGTCTCATTGTCCTCTGATAGACCACTTACCAAAGGCGCTAATGTTTTTCAGCCAGGGGCTGCCTCGACATCATTCAGCTTTTTCCCGGGTTCTGAGAGCCTATGGGAGCCGTAGGAAGTGTCACGTTACAGCAAAGATCCTAAGTTTTCAATAAAAAGAGTCAAGAAGCCCAAGGAATGGTCAGAGAGGGCACTTCCTGTACAGAATATTCTCAGGTTTTTGCCTGCCATATGAGTTCTGTTATACTCACAGACACCATTCAAACAGTTTTAGAAACTTTAGGGTGTTTTCTATCCAAAGCCAATAATTATATGCATATTCTAGTTTCTGGGCAGTAGTAATAACCAGATTAAATCGGGTACATTTTTTTATCCGGCCGTGCAAATACTGCCCCCTACCCTCAACAGGTTAATAACCTGACATTGACTGACTAGGTGAATCCAGGTGAAAGCTATGCTCCCTTATCACTTGTTAAATTCACTTCAATCAGTGTAGATGAAGGGGAGGAGACAGGTTAGATAATGATTTTTAAGCATTTTTACATTACATTTTAGTCATTTAGCAGACGCTCTTATCCATAGCAACTTACAGTAGTGAATTCATACATTTCATTTCATGCATTTTTTTTTTTATATATATTTTTTCCCCCGTGGGAATCATACCCACAACCCTGGCGTTGCACACACCATGCTGGCGTTGCAAACACCATGCTCTACCAACTGAGCCACTGGGAAGACCGTAAGCCTTGAGACAATTGAGACATGGATTGTTATGTGCACCATTCAGAGGGTGAATGTTTAAGACAAAAGATTTAAGTGCCTTTGAATGAGGTATGATAGTATTTGTATTTTTTATGGATCCCCATTAGCTGCTGTCAAGGCAGTAGCTACTCTTCCTGAGGTCCAGAATAATATAAGCAGTAAAACTATTTTAAAACATTACAATACATTCACAACAGATTTTACAACACAGACACAAATCTACAACACATGTGTCTGTGCCTGTGTGAGTGTCTCTTCACAGCCTCTGCTGTTCCATAAGGCATATTTTTATCTGTTTTTTTTCTATCTGATTTTACTGCTTGCATGAGTTTCTTGATGTGGAATAGAGTTCCATGTAGCCATGGCTCTATGTAGTACTGTGCACCTCCCATAGTCTGTTCTGGACTGTGACGAGACCTCTGGTGGCATGTCTTGTGGGACATGCGTGGATGTCTGAGCTGTGTGCTAGTAATTAAACAGACAGCTTGGCACATTCAACATGTGAATACTTCTCACAAATACAATTAGTGATAAAGTCAATCTGTCCTCTATTTTGAGCCAAGAGAGATTGACATGCATATTATTAATGTTAATGTTAGCTCATATGACCACAAGACTGGACCAGTAGTCCAGGCGCGATAAAATTAGGTTCTGCCTTGTTGATAGTGCTGTTAAGAAGGCAGAGCAGCGCTTTATTATGGACAGACCTCTCCTCATCTTAGCTACTGTTGCGTCAATATGTTTTGACCATGACAGTTTACAATCCAGGGTTACCCCAAGCAGTTTAGTCTCCTCAACTTGCTGAATGTCCACATTATTCATTACAAGATTTAGTTGAGGTTCAGCATTTAGTGAATGATTTGTCCCAAATACAATGATTTTAGTTTTGAAATATTTAGGACTCATTTATTATTTGCCACCCATTCTGAAACTGACTGCAGCTCTTTGATAAGTGTTGCAGTTATTCTGCTTGCTGTGGTAGCTGATGTGTATAGTGTTGAGTCATCAGCATACATAGACACACAGGCTTTACTCAGAGTCAGTGGCAGGTCATAAGTAAAAAATGTAAAAAATTAAGGGGCCTAGACAGCTGCCCTGGGGAATGCCTGACTATACCTGGATTATGTTGCAGAGGCTTCCATTAAAGAACACCTTCTGTGTTCTGTTTGACAGGTAACTCTCAATCCACATTATAGCAGGGGATGTAAAACCATAACACATACGTTATTGCAGCAGCAGATTATGATCGATTAAAGCTGCACTGGAATCTAACAAAACAGCTCCCACAATCGTTTTATTATCAATTTCCGTACATGTTGAATGCCCTTTCCTATAAGCATGCTAAAAATCTGTTAAGTTGTTTACTGTGAAATAGAATTGTATCTGGTCAAACAATATTTTTCTCCAAAAGTTTACTAAAGGTTGGTAACAGGCTGATTGGTCAGCTGTTTGAGCCAGTATAGGGTGCTTTGCTATTCTTGGGTAGCGAAATGATTTTTGCTTCCCTCCAGGCCTGAGGGCACACACTTTCATGTAGGCATAGATTGAAGAGATGGTAAATGATATTGGCAATATCGTCCGCTATGGTCCTTAGTAATTTTCCATCCAAGTTGTCAGACCCAGGTGGCTTGTAATTGTTGATAGACAACAATACTTTTTTCTTCTCTTCCACACTCATTTTACAGAAATCAAAATTACAATGCTTGTCTTTCATAATTTGGTCAGTTATGCATGGATGTGTAGGTCCAGAATTTGTTGTTGTCATGCCTAAGTTTGCTATTCTTGCCAATAAAAAAACATTAAAGTCGTTGGCAATATCAGTGCATTTTGTGATGAATGAGCCAAGTTTGCATTTTTCCCCAAAATGTCATTTAAGGTGCTCCAAAGCCTTTTACTATCATTCTTTATATACAGTGCATTTGGAAAGTATTTAGAGCCCTTGAATTTTTCCACATTCTGTTACGTTACAGCCTAAAATGTATTAATAAAGATGTTGTCACGTTCTGACCAGCAGAGGGAGTAATTGTATTAGTTTTGGTCAGGGCGTGGCTTGTCAGGGTTTGTGTTGTGTATGTATTTCTATGTTCTGTCTAGTTTAGTTTTTCTATGTTTAGGATTGGGTGTTGGACTCTCAATTGGAGGCAGGTGTTTCTAGTTGCCTCTGATTGAGAGTCCTATATAGAGGTGTGTGTTTGGTTTGGTTATTTTGTGGGTAGTTTATTTTACACTGCTAGATTTATGTATAGCCTGTAAAACTGTCACCGTTTCATTCGTGTTTATTGTTTTGTCAGAGTACATCATCATTTATTAAAAATGATGTTGAGCACGCAATCCGCTGCGTATTGGTCCACTTTTTCTGACAGTGATTTTAAAGTAATCCCCCCTTAAAGGACTTAGATGCACTATTGTAAAGTGGTTGTTCCACTGGATATCATAAGGTGAATGTACCAATTTGTAAGTCGCTCTGGATAAGAGCGTCTGCTAAATGACTTAAATGTAAATGTAAACATATCGTCAGATGAAGGAGAAGACTGTGACAGATGTCAATCTACACACAATACCCCACAATGACAACGCGGAAACAGGTTTTTAGAAATGTTTGCACATTTATTACAAATAAAGAACAGAAATACCTTATTTACATACGTATTCAGACCCTTTGCTATGAGACTCAAAATTGAGCTCAGCTGCATCCTGTTTCCATTGATCATCCTTGAGATGTTACTACAACTTGATTGGAGTCCACCTGTGGTAAATTCAATTTATTGGACATGATTTGGAAAGGCACACACCTGTCTATATAAGGTCCCAAAGTTGACAGTGCATGTCAGAGCAAAAACCAAGCCATGAGGTCAAAGGAATTGTCCGTAGAGCTCCGAGATAGGATTGTATCATTGCACAGATCTGGGGAAGGGTAATTGGCCGCCCTGCCAAACTGAACAATCGGGGAGAAGGGCCTTGGTCAGGGAGATGACCATTGAACCTGATGGTCACTCTGAAAGAGCTCCAGAGTTCCTCTGTGGGGATGGGAGAACCTTCCAGAAGGACAACCATCTCTGCAGCACTCCACCAATCAGGCCTTTATGGTAGTGGCCAGACGGAAGCCACTCCTCAGTAAAAGGCACATAACAGCCTGCTTGGAGTTTGCCAAAAGGCACCTAAAGGACACTCAGACCAGGATAAATAAAATTCTCTGGTCTGATGAATGGTGGCAGCATCATGCTGTGGGGATGTTTTTCAGCGGCAGGGAATGGGAGACTAGACAGGATCGAGGGAAAGATGAATGGAGCAAAGTACAGAGAGATCCTTGATGAAAACCTGCTCCAGAGCGCTCAAGACTGGGGTGAAGATTCACCTTCCAACAGGACAATGACCCTAAGCACACAGCCAAGACAATGCAGGAGTGGCTTCGGGGACAAGTCTCTGAATGTTCTTGAGTGGCCCAGCCAGAGCCCGGGCTTGAACCCGATCGAACATCTATGGAGAAACCTGAAAATAGCTGTGCTGCAATGCTCCCCATCCAACCTGTCAGAGCTTGAGAGGATCTGCAAAGAATGGGAGAAACTCCCCAAATATAGGTGTCAAGCTTGTAGCATCATACCCAAGCAGACTCGAGGCTGTATTCGATGCCAAAGTTGCTTCAACAAAGTACTGAGTAAAGGGTCTGAATACTTATGTAAATGTGATATTTCAGTTTTTTCTATTTAATACATTTGCAAACATTTCTAAAAACCTGGTTTTGCTTTGTCGTTATGGGGTATTGTGTTTAGACTGATGAGGATTTTTTTTTAAATTAATTTTAGAATAAGTCTGTAATATAACTAAATGTGAATACTTTCCGAATGCACTGTAATTTATCTTAGTTTCTTAGTACAGTTTCTTCTTATTTTTTCAGTTTTGTCACATGATTTCTAAATGTACAGTATGTTTGCCAATCGGCTGTGCAGCCAGACTTATTTTCCATTCCTTTTGCCTCATCCCTCTCAACCATACAATTTTATCATTCCTTATCAATCCACAGGGATTTAACCGTTTTTACAGTCACCTTAATGGGTGCATACTTATTATTAACTAGAGTAAGCAATTTCAAAAATGTGTGAAGTGCAGCGTCTGACTGCTCCTCATTACACACTACAGACCGACAAATATTCTTTACATCTTCAACATAGGAATCACTGCAAAAGTTATTGTATGACATCTTATACACTATATTAGGTCCAGCCTTTGGAACTTGGTTTTCCTAGATATGGCTACTATATTATAATCACTACATCCAATGGATTTGGATCCTTCTTTACATCACATTTTTGCAGCATTAGTAAAGTTGTGATCAATCCACATGGATGATTTCATTCCTGTGCTGTTTGTAGCTACCCTGGTACTGTAGGTTGACTGATAACCTGAACCAGGTTGCAGGACCTGGTTACAGTTTGAAGCTTTTTCAAGAGTGGGCAGCTTGATGAAAGCCAGTCAATATTTAGGTCACCCAGAAAATATACCTCTCTGTTGATATCAAACACATTATCAAGCATTTCACACATATTATCCAGATACTGGCTGTTAGCACTTGGTCTATAGCAGCTACCTACAAGAAAGAGCTTTAGGTGAGGCAGGTTAACCTGTAGCCATATTACTTCAACACCGTTTGACATGAGATCGTCTCTAAGCTTTACAGGAATATGACTCTGAACATACACGGCAACACCTCCACAATAGGCAACCCTGTATCTTCTGAAGATGTTGAAACCATGTATTGCATACCACTGTATCATCAAAGGTATTATCTAAGTAAGTTTCAGAGGTAGTCAGTATATGAATGTTATCTGTTACTAGCAAGTTATCAATTTCATGAACCTTGTTTCTTAGGCTATGTATGTTAATGTGGGCAATTTGTAGCACTTTTCTGGGATTCTTGATTGTTTTTATTGCTTTATTGGGAGGCTTATCAGAGCTAGACATGACAATGGTATTTATGTTTGAGCTGATAGTGCAGGGTGAGCTGCACACAGTGGATTTCCTACTAGGGCACTCCGCCCCAGTGCTAAACCATGTTCATAGGCGCATAATTACGGCATACAAAAGCTGTAGGATTGACAGAAGCATTCAAGGGAGTTAGAGGTACATAAATTAGGTTACTTACATTATGACTGCCAATGCCCCTGGGACAATGTACATTTGCAGCAGCACTACGACAACTCAGCCACATAATGGTAAGGATTATCTGAGCAGGTCTTGGGTCAATGATAAGTCATTGTCTCAACGCTGCCTTGAAATGCACCGACAGGGTCCAGGAGCCAAGATGATTTGGATGGACCAAAAGGTGTCAAAGTTATCTATAAAAGTTATGCCAACAGAACTACAGTTGTCTTTTAGCCCAGTGTTTAATGCTAGTAGCCTGCTGAATCTTTCACAGCCAAGGCCCAGTGATGGTACCAGGGCTGAAATAATTGGCCCCTTTTTGGAATCTTTCAGAGCAAGAATCAATTCTTTAAAATGCATTTTCAGCAGTTCCGAGCTAGCCCTCCTAATGTCATTTGACCCCACATGGACTGCGACAGGCGCATCGGTTTGTGTCAAGAACTGCAACGCTGCTGAGTTTTTCACGCTCAACAGTTTCCTGTGTATATCAAGAATGGTCCACCACCCAAAGGACATCCAGCCATGGGGGTGTAACTCAATATTAGGAAGGTGTTCTTAATGTCTGGTATACTCAGGGTATACTGTATATACATGGGGTCTGAAATGATTGACACCCTTGCTGAAGATGAGCAAAAATGACTGAATAAAATAAATAATTAAAATACTGAGCTATATTTTATGCAAAAACTATTGAAATTATATTATAAAAAAAAAGAATGGTAAATAATTTGTGACATTTTGGAGTCACTTTTATAATAAATAAGAATAAAATATATTTTTAAACACTTGTACATAATGTGGATGCAACCATGATTACGGATAATCCTGAATGGATCGTGAATAATGAGGAAAAAGTTACAGCGGGTCAAAGATCATAACCCCAAGACATGCTAACCTCTCACCATTACCAATAACATGGGAGGTTAGCATGTTTAAGGTATGATCTTTGACCCTCTATAACTTTCTCATTCATCATTATTCATGATTAATTCAGGATTATCCGTAATCATGGTAGCATCCACATTAATGTAGATATGATCTTTGACCCTCTGTAATTTTCTCACTCATCATTATTCGCGATTCATTCAGGTTTATCTGTAATCATACCCTTTTGAGCAAAAAAGTATTACTTGTTTAACAAAATCTCTTTCTGTGAGCAATTGTATTAGTACAAAATAATATAGCTTCCCAATTTTCTTTGCATACAATATAGCTCAGTATTTGAATTATTTATTTTATACAGTCATTATTGCATATCTTTATCTTATCCACACAAATCAATCAGCCTGAGATATGATGACAATCCACCATTTAGTTTGTCCGTCTGATTAAATCTCTCTATCACTATTATGGGTAAATCTGAAATGGCACCCTATTTCATATATTATGGGTCTCCAACCTTTTCTAGCATGAGAGCTACTTTTAAATGATTAAATATGTTGTGAGCTTCTGATAAAAAAAATCCTAGCTTTCAAATAGGCACTCTCTTTGTATTTTCCCGAATTCCGATTTTCTTGGTAAACTTTTTCCTGGTTTGGGATTTGTTCCATTTTCTCTCTTCAAATTACAATTATTCATGTAGAAACAATGACATTGGATGTTCTGAGTCCATGTCAATTCTTAAAATAACATCAGAAGACAAAATTTGAGGGCTGGGAAAAAAAAAACAAAAAAAATTGATCTTTGAGTGAAATACCCCTTTAAATGCTTCTTTGGCGAGAGAGGAATGTGCTGGACTAGCTATGTTTTTGTTGACGCATATGTCATGACAGAGTTTGCAAAAAACAAAAGCCCACCCGATTGATACAAATAATCATGAATGTTTTGGGGAACGTTTTTATTCGTTATTTATTTTGTGTTTATTTATTTTTGTCTTTCTATTTAACCAGAAGACAGTTACTGTGTCATTAACACTAACTGGTGAAACAAAGTGAATAAATGACAAACGTGTGCATCAACAGACATAAAGGGGCGTTATTGCTAGAAATTAATTGGCAGATATTGTGTTACTTTTTAAGTAAATTGTGGCTAACCAGGGGCAGGATAATGTCAATGTGGATTTGATTGATAGTAGCCAGGAGCTTGAGGTGTCTGATACATGTGAGATTTGTTTATGACAGTTTGTGGTGGAACATGTGAAAAATACATGCATAATTGTTTGGCGAGTTTCTCATCGGTGGGCTGTGAGCTCTGGGTAGCTCACAATCGACCTCTTGGAGACCTCTACCCTATAGAGTGCAATGCTCTGGTGAAAAGTAGTGCACTATCTAGAGCAAATGAAGACATTTTGGACAAAGCCTATGGCTGTGTTCTGATTCTCCAACCCCTCACAATCATGACTGGAGGAGGTTTCCACCATATTCCTTACACTTCTTCTAAATCATGAGACGGAGAGTACGAGTGTACACTTTGAGCGAGAGAAGGGTAGAGAATTGGAACAAAGCCCATCTTTCCCTCCCTCCTCTCTGTCTCCAGGCTGGCTTCATGAGTTGGGGAAGCGTCTGGAGTCTCCCTATGACCCCCTTGGGGAGGTGAACGGGACGGGGCTGAGCGGTCCCTCTTTGAGGAGTGTCTACATCGCTTCTCTCTACTTCACCCTGTCCAGTCTGACCAGCGTGGGCTTCGGCAACGTGTCGGCCAACACCGACGCTGAGAAGATCTTCTCCATCTGCACCATGCTCATCGGAGGTAGGGAAGATACACACACACACACACACACACACACACACACACACACACACACACACACACACACACACACACACACACACACACACACACACACACACACACACACGGGCACACACACACACGGACATACACACACGGGCACACACACCTGCACATCACAATTAATGCATGTAAGAACTATTCAGAATGACATCTATGAACACCAGGCAATGTTCATAATGTTAGCTTTGTCTGGTTTTATCTAGTTTTACTGTGATAAGGACTGGTCTGGTGGCTGATCTGCTGGTCCTTTGGACTGGTTCTAGTTGGTTTTATCTGGTCCAAACCGGAGACGTGAACTGGTTTTGGGGCGGTGGGTTTAAATGAGGTCACAGTGGCAAGTGTTCTCCCTTTGAATGCTCATGAGCCTGGCTGAGTTAAATGTCCCCGACTGCCTGGGGGCAATCACACACACACACACACACACACACACACACACACACACACACACACACACACACACACACACACACACACACACACACACACACACACACACACACACACACACACACAGGGAGAATAGAGAAGTAAGGGATGTGTGTGTTCCATACACCACATCTCTCCTATCTCCCCATAGTGTGTGTGAGATGGGAACAAACACCTAGCCAGCCCAGGTAGTGTGTATAGTGAAGCATAGGTTGACCTGGTGTGGGTAAAGGGGAAATGGAATGATTAACCTCTAGTAAATCTTTCTCAGAATTTTTTCCTCTTCTCTAAATATCATGCCCCACCTCTAAATCTCATGCCCCACCTCTAAATATCTTGCCCATCCATCTCCAAATGTGATCCCCAAAACTAAATTTTACTCCCACACCCTAACTCAAAACCCACCTCCCAATATCATGCCCCTCTAACTCCTAATTCATCCCCACCAAAACCCTGTTTTCCAACCCTCCCTCCCTCCCTCCCTCCCTCCCTCCCTCCCCCTCCCTCCCTCCTGTCTGTCTGTCTGTCTGTCTGTCTGTCTGTCTGTCTGTCTGTCTGTCTGTCTGTCTGTCTGTCTGTCTGTCTGTCTGTCTGTCTGTCTGTCTGTCTGTCTGTCTGTCTGTCTGTCTGTCTGTCTGTCTGTCTGTCTGTCTGTCTGTCCTCGGCCTGCCTGCCCACCAATCCCTACGCCCGTCTGTCCCTCCCTCCCTCTTTCCCGCCATCCCTCCCCTCTAGCGTTGATGCACGCCCTGGTGTTTGGTAATGTGACAGCCATTATTCAGAGGATGTACTCTCGCTGGTCCCAGTACCACACCCGCACCAAGGACCTGAAGGACTTCATCCGGGTCCACCACCTGCCCCAGGGCCTCAAACAGCGCATGCTGGAGTACTTCCAGACCACATGGTCTGTCAACAACGGCATTGACTCCAACGAGGTGAGCAATCTGAACACCCTTTGTGGGAGAGTGTTATTATAGGTTTTTGTTTCAGCCCGACACTATCACAGCTGATTCAACTATCAAGGGCTTGATGATGAGAGTGTAAACCATGAAGAAGTTTGGCTGAAAAAGTATAAAAAAGAGAGAGGGGGGGTGAAAGAGAGACAGAGAGAGAGAGAGAGAGAGCATGAGAGATGGATAGACTGAGATACAGAGCAGGACAAAGAGAGAGACAGTGGCCCATCATGCCTCTGGAGCAGACAGCAAACACATAACAGAACAGAGCATTCAGATAGGGCAGGGAGATGAATCACAGATGTATGAATTATAGATAGGCCTGTTGATTAAAGTGGGCCTCTGTTGTCATGATGACTCATTGATATTTTCTGTTCAGCACGTTTCTGCTATTGGCTAAAACAGAGACTGACAGATGTTGTGTGTCAGGGATGATTAGATGTTGGACATTAATGGCCGCCAGAGGTTTTGGGCCCCATGAAAAGCTGGTGTTTTGTGGTGGGAACCAGGTGCGCCGCCAGGGGTTTTGGGCCCCATGAAAAGCTGGTGTTTTGTGGTGGGAACCAGGTGCGCCGCCAGGGGTTTTGGGCCCCATGAAAAGCTGGTGTTTTGTGGTGGGAACCAGGGGCGCCGCCAGGGGTTTTGGGCCCCATGAAAAGCTGGTGTTTTGTGGTGGGAACCAGGTGCGCCGCCAGGGGTTTTGGGCCCCATGAAAAGCTGGTGTTTTGTGGTGGGAACCAGGCACGCCGCCAGGGGTTTTGGGCCCCATGAAAAGCTGGTGTTTTGTTGTGGGAACCAGGCGCACCGCCAGGGGTTTTGGGCCCCATGAAAAGCTGGTGTTTTGTTGTGGGAACCAGGCGCGCCACCAGGGGTTTTGGGCCCCATGAAAAGCTGGTGTTTTGTTGTGGGAACCAGGCGCGCCGCCAGGGGTTTTGGGCCCCATGAAAAGATATCACATTGGGCCCCACCACCACAGGACACACCAACTCTGCCAAATTGCTGTAACCACACACCTCCAGAACCCAATCAACCCATTCAAAGCTTTGAATAACGCTACATTTGCAGGCTTGCAACTCTCTTGTAGTCCAATATTTACTGTACGATATTTACTGACAGTGAGCTGTGAAAATATAACACTGTGCAGACATGCATGCAACATTCTGCATACAGTGGAATTCACTATTTGATGCAAGACTGATATCCTCTATAAGAAATGTGCTAAAGGCCATCTTTTACAGTCTAAATGCCATTTTAATGGGAAAATTCTCTTAACATTAATGTATAAATTAAAATAAATCTAACTTAAATATACATTAACCTTTTCAATTACAATAAATGAACATTATAATCTATAGAATGATATAACAAACAAAATAATACAATCAGTAGCAGATTTTTGATCTAAGTATACATACCAACTAGAAAATAAGCTTCTGTGAAAGGGGAAATGGAAAATGGAAAAATAAATGGAAATGAAAAGGCCTGATGGTGGCGCTAGAGGAAAGGTCAAGAGGTCACCAAAACAATAGGTTTCTTCCACTTGGGGTCTTGATTGTGAACAACACATTTTATGGCAATCCAGCCATTACTTTGAGATATATCTTGTTCTCAGTCTGTTCTCAGTCTTGTTCTCAGCCTGTGGGCATCATGTGTGTAGTGATCCAACATCCATAGCCATGCCATTTAACAGTTATCACTGGCCCTTGCTCAGCCTTACTCACCAAGCGGCCAGCGCCAAGCCTTATTGCTAGTAAAGTCACTGATCAAGTCTTTGAAGTCCAGCTTTCTAGCTAACTGACTTTCAATGGAAAGCATGGAAAGACTGCAAAGCCTGTCCTGGCACATAGTGGACCTCAAATAGTTTTTTATCAGTTTTATCTTACTATAAGCTCTCGCCAACAGCCACAGTCACAAGCAGTGTGCAAAATATACATTAAGCAATGCACACTTCTCCAAAAATGCTTTGCAGCTGCATCTTACAAATTTCATTCAGGAGACCAAGAGGGGAGAAGTTAGGGGGGAAAGTGGCAGCATATACAGTGTTCAGGTGTCTTACTTCATTATGAAACTCAGGTGTAAGATCTCTGGAATACATCATGATCAGTGGTTGGCACACAGAAGGGCCTTTATCCTCACTAATCTGCCCAACTTTCAGAACAGCAGAAAATTATTCTACAGTTTTTGCGGTGGTGTGGAACCTAGTGTCCAAGTCACTTATGATGTTGTCCATAGCAGTAAAAACACTGTGTTCCAAAACACTGTTGCTGCGCTGTCCTGAGCTGTCTCCTCTTGAGAGGTCTCATCATGGAATCTTGGAACCTTTCCTCTGGCGGCTGTGTTCCTTGCTAAATTGAGGTGCAACATCCATTTGCGTAGCAATCAGTGTTGCCTCAGACAGGAGAGACTCCCATCCATCTCTAAGAGCCTGCATATCTTCCTTTAAGGCTCTGATATTGGCTGCCTCTGTGTCAAGTGATATTTTTCCTGACTGGAGAATCACATTCCTGTCCTCAATGCATTGCAGAACCTGCAATTATGCCAACTGACATGTCATTCAACACAATGCTGCTCACCTCCTTCTTCAGTTGGGAGTAGGGCTGGTTCAGGGGTATGGGGATGGGGAGACAGGGCTGGTTCAGGGGTATGGGGATGGGGAGACAGGGCTGGTTCAGGGGTATGGGGATAGGGAGACAGGGCTGGTTCAGGGGTATGGGGATAGGGAGACAGGGCTGGTTCAGGGTTATGGGGATGGGGAGACAGGGCTGATTCAGGGGTATGGGGATGGGGAGACAGGGCTGGTTCAGGGGTATGGGGATAGGGAGACAGGGCTGGTTCAGGGGTATGGGGATAGGGAGACAGGGCTGGTTCAGGGTTAGGGGGATGGGGAGACAGGGCTGATTCAGGGGTATGGGGATGGGGAGACAGGGCTGATTCAGGGGTATGGGGATGGGGAGACAGGGCTGGTTCAGGGGTATGGGGATGGGGAGTAGGGCTGGTTCAGGGGTATGGGGATAGAGAGACAGGGCTGGTTCAGGGGTATGGGGATGGGGAGACAGGGCTGGTTCAGGGGTATGGAGATGGGGAGACAGGGCTGGTTGAGGGGTATGGGGATGGGGAGACAGGGCTGGTTCAGGGGTATGGGGATAGGGAGACAGGGCTGGTTCAGGGGTATGGGGATAGGGAGACAGGGCTGGTTCAGGGGTATGGGGATGGGGAGACAGGGCTGGTTCAGGGGTATGGGGATAGAGAGACAGGGCTGGTTCAGGGGGATGGGGAGACAGGGCTGGTTCAGGGGTATGGGGATGGGGAGACAGGGCTGGTTCAGGGGTATGGGGATAGAGAGACAGGGCTGGTTCAGGGGGATGGGGAGACAGGGCTGGTTCAGGGGTATGGGGATGGGGAGACAGGGCTGGTTCAGGGGTATGGGGATGGGGAGAGAGGGCTGGTTCAGGGGTATGGGGAGACAGGGCTGGTTCAGGGGTATGGGGATGGGGAGACAGGGCTGGTTCAGGGGTATGGGGATGGGGAGACAGGGCTGGTTCAGGGGTATGGGGAGGGGGTGACAGGGCTGGTTCAGGGGTATGGGGATGGGGAGACAGGGCTGGTTCAGGGGTATGGGGATAGGGAGACAGGGCTGGTTCAGGGGTATGGGGAGACAGGGCTGGTTCAGGGGGATGGAGATGGGGAGACAGGGCTGGTTCAGGGGTATGGGGATAGGGAGACAGGGCGGGTTCAGGGGTATGGGGAGACAGGGCTGGTTCAGGGGTATGGAGATGGGGAGACAGGGCTGGTTCAGGGGTATGGGGATAGGGAGACAGGGCTGGTTCAGGGGTATGGGGAGACAGGGCTGGTTCAGGGGTATGGGGATAGAGAGACAGGGCTGGTTCAGGGGTATGGGGAGGCAGGGCTGGTTCAGGGGTATGGGGATAGAGAGACAGGGCTGGTTCAGGGGTATGGGGATAGGGAGACAGGGCTGGTTCAGGGGTATGGGGAGACAGGGCTGGTTCAGGGGTATGGGGATAGAGAGACAGGGCTGGTTCAGGGGTATGGGGATGGGGAGACAGGGCGGGTTCAGGGGTATGGGGATGGGGAGACAGGGCTGGTTCAGGGGTATGGGGATGGGGAGACAGGGCTGGTTCAGGGGTATGGGGATGGGGAGACAGGGCTGGTTCAGGGGTATCGGGATGGGGAGACAGGGCTGGTTCAGGGGTATGGGGATGGGGAGACAGGGCTGGTTCAGGGGGATGGGGATGGGGAGACAGGGCTGGTTCAGGGGTATGGGGATGGGAAGACAGGGCTGGTTCAGGGGTATGGGGATAGGGAGACAGGGCTGGTTCAGGGGTATGGGGATAGGGAGACAGGGCTGGTTCAGGGGTATGGGGATAGAGAGACAGGGCTGGTTCAGGGGTATGGGGATGGGGAGACAGGGCGGGTTCAGGGGTATGGGGATGGGGAGACAGGGCTGGTTCAGGGGTATGGGGATGGGGAGACAGGGCTGGTTCAGGGGTATGGGGATGGGGAGACAGGGCAGGTTCAGGGGTATGGGGATGGGGAGACAGGGCTGGTTCAGGGGTATGGGGATGGGGAGACAGGGCTGGTTCAGGGGTATGGGGATAGGGAGACAGGGCTGGTTCAGGGGTATGGGGAGACAGGGCTGGTTCAGGGGGATGGAGATGGGGAGACAGGGCTGGTTCAGGGGTATGGGGATAGGGAGACAGGGCTGGTTCAGGGGTATGGGGAGACAGGGCTGGTTCAGGGGTATGGAGATGGGGAGACAGGGCTGGTTCAGGGGTATGGGGATAGGGAGACAGGGCTGGTTCAGGGGTATGGGGAGACAGGGCTGGTTCAGGGGTATGGGGATAGAGAGACAGGGCTGGTTCAGGGGTATGGGGAGGCAGGGCTGGTTCAGGGGTATGGGGATAGAGAGACAGGGCTGGTTCAGGGGTATGGGGATAGGGAGACAGGGCTGGTTCAGGGGTATGGGGATAGGGAGACAGGGCTGGTTCAGGGGTATGGGGAGACAGGGCTGGTTCAGGGGTATGGGGATAGAGAGACAGGGCTGGTTCAGGGGTATGGGGATGGGGAGACAGGGCGGGTTCAGGGGTATGGGGATGGGGAGACAGGGCTGGTTCAGGGGTATGGGGATGGGGAGACAGGGCTGGTTCAGGGGTATCGGGATGGGGAGACAGGGCTGGTTCAGGGGTATGGGGATGGGGAGACAGGGCTGGTTCAGGGGGATGGGGATGGGAAGACAGGGCTGGTTCAGGGGTATGGGGATAGGGAGACAGGGCTGGTTCAGGGGTATGGGGATGGGGAGACAGGGCTGGTTCAGGGGTATGGGGATGGGGAGACAGGGCTGGTTCAGGGGTATGGGGATGGGGAGACAGGGCTGGTTCAGGGGTATGGGGATGGGGAGACAGGGCTGGTTCAGGGGTATGGGGATGGGGAGACAGGGCTGGTTCAGGGGTATGGGGATGGGGAGACAGGGCTGGTTCAGGGGTATGGGGATAGGGAGTCAGGGCTGGTTCAGGGGGATGGGGAGACAGGGCTGGTTCAGGGGTATGGGGATGGGCAGACAGGGCGGGTTCAGGGGTATGGGGATGGGGAGACAGGGCTGGTTCAGGGGTATGGGGATGGGGAGACAGGGCTGGTTCAGGGGTATGGGGATAGGGAGACAGGGCTGCTGAGCCTGAAGCTGCATCTGTTGGGCCTGGCACCAGGCAGCGGCAGGGACAACTGATTTAGTTTGAATAGATGGCTAAAAGTTTGCCTGCATTGATTAAATGGCGGCTAAAAGAGAGCGAAATGTAAACACTCAGAAACACTCAGTTATTGTAACTAATGTTAGGAGAGTAAAAGTAGCCTATTTCACTATGGACTAAGCTAACAGGTTCATTTCCACTACTCACGGACCTCACCCAACTTCCTTTGTGAAAAATTCAGTGACATACTGTCGCCCATTCTTTTCTCTCTCTTGTCTTTCTTTTCTTTCTTTTCGTTTTTGGAAGCCAGATTTCTCTTTAGGAAGCTGAGACACCATGCTCCACCGCCACTCCTCACTCGCAATTCACTGCTAGCAAGTACCGTTAGCGCCCGGTTTGGGGGCAGGACCGAACCATTTCATTTAGTTTTATTAGTACATTGTAAATAAAATATTTTATTAATGATGATAGGTTAATAATTTAATCTTGAAAAAAATGTACCTAATGTTCTAATCATTTTTTAGGGCCCCCCTTAGAATCATCCCCCCCCCCCCCCCATACGGCACCCCTGGTGGGAACAATAGTGTGTTGGCAGAGGCAGAGGTCTCAATATAGTGTCAAAGTAGGGGGGCTGATCTAGAATCAGGTTCACCCTGTCCATTCAATATAATCTGTAAGGAAACACTGATCCTAGATGAGTAGATAGTCATACTTTGAGATGCTTTATGAATACAGGCGCTGGTGTGTGGTGTTGTTGTATCATTATGCCTTCTTTCAATAATGTTTGTTTAAGATACCCCCAGTTGTGCTGGGTCAGAAGTTCAACTAACTCCATGCAGCACAACCTAAAGTCAGCACAACTTATTGCAAACACTTGCAATATTTTCACCAAAGTGCCTTTATTCAAAGTGGCCTTAGACATGCAGATTTTTGGTGACATCATCACTTTTAAAATTGTATTTATTTAGCTGACCTTTTTTTAACCTTTTTTAATCAGGAAGTCCCTTGAGATGAATAATCTCTTTCTCGAGAGGGTCCTGACCAAGATAGCAGTTTACGGTCAACTGCAATCGTGCCATGGCTAACAATCTCTCTGTCTCCTTCTCTCTGTCTCTCTCGCTTTCTCACACTCTCTCTTTCTCTTTCTCTCTTTCTCTCTCGTTTCCTCCCCCTCCCTCTCTCTCTCTCTCTCTCTGTTCTCTTTCCCTTCCACCATCCCCCTGCATAGCTGCTGAAGGACTTCCCAGACGAGCTGCGCTCTGACATCACCATGCACTTGAACAAGGAGATCCTGGAGCTGTCACTGTTTGCCTCGGCCAGCAGAGGGTGCCTGCGCTCCCTGTCCCTGCACATCAAGACCACGTTCTGCGCCCCCGGGGAGTACCTGCTGCGCCAGGGGGATGCCCTGCAGGCCATCTTCTTCGTCTGCTCTGGGTCCATGGAGGTGCTGAAGGACGGCATGGTGCTGGCTATACTGGGTGAGACATGGTGCTGGCTATAGAGGGAGGGAGGGAGGGAGATGGGGAGGGAGGGAGGGAGGGAGGGAGGGAGGGAGGGAGGGAGGGAGGGAGGGAGGGAGGGAGGGGGGGGGAGGGAGGGAGGGAGGGAGGGAGGGAGGGAGGGAGGGAGGGAGGGAGGGAGGGAGGGAGGGAGGGAGGGAGGGAGGGAGGGAGGGAGGAATGGAAGGGGGAGAGGGAGGAATGGGAAGCGGGAGGAAAGGGAGGGAGGGGCAGTTGGATAGGTGGGCAGGTAGGCCGAGGACAGAAAGGCAGACAGGCAGACAGGCAGGCAGATGGAGTCCATTGTTGGAACACTTTGTAATGCTACTTGGCTGATTCCATCCCAACAGGCCACCTGTGGATCACAGTTTCCATTGTAGGGCTGAATCTGTCACCTGCCACTCCCCCTCTCTGTGTGAGTGTGTATGTCCCTGTGTACAGTATCTGTGACTGAGTCTTTGTATGCTATTAGTGTGTGTGGGGGGGGGGGGGGGGACAAGGACTTGTGAGTCTGCGTGTTTGTTATGTGAGTGTTCTTTGTGTGTATTTAGATTTGTATTTATTAAGGATCTCCGTTATCTTCCTGGGGTTTATTATATAAATCCTTTTACGATTAGACAACATCCGGTAAAATGGCAGAGCGCGAAATTCAAAAAAAAATATTTCAAATATTTAACTTTCATACATTCACAAGTGCAATATACCAAATAAAAGCTTAACTTCTTGTTAATCTAGCCACCGTGTCAGATTTCAAAAAGGCTTTACGGTGAAAGCAAACCATGCTATTATCTGAGGACAGCACCTCATCAAACAAACTCATGACAATCATAATTCAACCCGCCAGGCGCGTCACAAACTCAGAAATAACGATCAAATTCATGCCTTACCTTTGAACATCTTCTTCTGTTGGCACTCCAATATGTCCCATAAACATCATAAATGGTCCTTTTGTTCGATAAATTCCGTCGTTATATCTCCGAAATGTCCATTTATTTGGCGCATTAGAATCAGAAAAACACTGGTTCCAACTCGCGCAACATGACTACAAAATATCTAATAAATTACCTGTAATCTTGATCCAAACATTTCAAACAACTTTCCTAATACAACTTTAGGTATTTTTTAACGTAAATAATCGATAAAATTTAAGACGGGATGAACTGTGTTCAATACCAGATGAAAACAAAGTGGAGCAAGCTTTCAGGTCGCTCGCCCCAACTACAATAGTACACTAGACTCGACCCTCGTTCTGAACAGCCATACTTCTTTATTACTCAAAAGAAAAACATCAACCAATTTCTAAAGACTGTTGACATCCAGTGGAAACGATAGGAACTGCAAGCAAGTGCCTTAGAAATATAG
>NC_138317.1:31912500-31977500 GCF_965601325.2 Salmo salar
CCATGAGCATTCAGTGGATGGTTTCAGAAACCACAAAGGCAGATTTTATCGAAATAAGAACGAGAACGTTGGTCACCTATCAATAGACTATTTGTTCCATGTTCCAGACTATTTTCTGCTTCTAAAATTCAGCATTTTACTCACAGCATCTCATATCGCAGGTAATAAGCAATCTAAATACATTAACATTTTAGTCATTTAGCAGACGCTCCTATCCAGAGCAATTTATTAGTGCATTAATTTAAGATAGTTAGGTGAGACCACAATCGTATCATGCACATTTTCCCTCAACAAAGTATTTTTCAGAAAGGTCAGTGCTTTCTTATTGTTTTGGGGAGTGAGGGCCGTCGGGGTCACCTTGAGAGTTATTTAAGATACTCTTCAAAGAGGGTTTCAGACTTTTTCGAAAGATCTCGCTCATTAGGGGTTGAAAGGTCATCAAAATAATTGAGGTCAGGGGTCACTCTGTTCATTACAGCCAAGGTCAAAGTGCGACCTGTACCTGTGCTGCCTTCATTATTCCCCAGGTCATAGTTAACTAATGTGCTTCACTGGGCTTAGTGTGCCAGTTGCTCCCAGAGCCTACAAGTCATTCATGGATTTTAACACTGAATAGAGACCTCTTTCTCCATCTCTCCCTCCCTCCTCACTCTCTCTCAATTCAGTTTCAATTTAAGGGGCTTTATTGGGATGGGAAACATATGTTAACGTTGCCAAAGCAAGTGAAATATGAACAGTAAACACTACATTCACAAAAGTTCCAGAAGATTACAGACATTTCAAATGTCATAGTCTGTCTATATACAGTGTTGTAATGATGTGCAAATAGTTCAAGTACAAAAGAGAAAACAAATCAACATAAATATGGGTTGTATTTACAATGGTGTTTGTTCTTCACTGGTTGCCCTTTTCTTGTGGCAACAGGTCACAAATCTTGCTGCTGTGATGGCACACTGTGGTATTTCACCCAGTAGATATGTGAGTTTATAAAAATTTGATTTGTTTTTTGAATTCTTTGTGTATCTGTGTAATCTGAGGGAAATATATGTCTCTAATATGGTCATACATTTGGCAGGAGGTTAGGAAGTACAGCTCAGTTTCCACCTCATTTTGGAGGGCAGTGTGCACATAGCACTTCTCTTGAGAGCCAGGTCTGCCTACGGCGGCCTTTCTCAATAGCAAGGCTATGCTCACTGAGTCTGTACATAGTCAAAGCTTTCCTTAAGTTTGGGTCAGTCACAGTGGTCAGGTATTCTGCCACTGTGTACTCTCTGTTTAGGGCCAAATAGCATTCTAGTTTGCTCTGTTTATTTGTTACTTCTTTCCAATGTGTCAAGTAATTATCTTTTAGTTTTCTCATGATTTAGTTGGGTCTGATTGTGTTGCTGTCCTGGGGCTCTGTGGGGTCTGTTTGTGAAATTTGGGATGCAGCCCTGGTCTCATTGGGGCTGTCTGTTCCAGACAGTCCTTTAGTTACAGCAATCCTCTGTTCTCTCAATTCCATAGCATCCAGATTCATCAGTAGAACAAGATGTCCCCAAAATGTATTTGATTGTGTGACTCCAAGCACAAGTGATGTTGCTTGTCTGTCTGTAAAATAACATGAATGCCAGTGAATGTTGTTTGAATCTCCAATGAGTGTTCTCTGTCTTATATGCTCTTTCGTTCTCTCTCTCTCTCTCTCTCTCTCTCTCTCTCTCTCTCTCTCTCTCTCTCTCTCTCTCTCTCTCTCTCTCTCTCTCTCTCTCTCTCTCTCTCTCTCTCTCTCTCTCTCTCTCTCTCTCTCTCTCTCTCTCTAGTCAGAGGGGAGAGGCAACGGACGAGTGATCCAGTGCTATCCATCCATCATCGAGAACCAGGTGAAGGAGGAAGAGGATGAGGAAGATGAGCTGGTGTCTGTGTCTCCGGAATCGGAGCGGAACATCGTTCTGTACCCCAGAGTGGTGTCATCTGGGAAGTCTCCACTAGGTAGAGCCGAGATGGAGAGAGAGTTGCACAGTGGCAGAGAAGTAACACAGCAGAACACTAGGAAACTGAGGAAGAAGATCCAGATCCACCAGACAGCTCTCACCACACTAGACCCCTCCAACCTCAGCCCTAGGTAACAGCTAATACTATCCTGCATTTTATTGACTCATCAATCACTTTTTGACATCAGTTGATCTGTCTATCAGTCCACCTGTCTAATCTGTCACTTTCTCTCCCTTTCCTCCCCCTCTCTCTTGCTCTCCCTCCCTCACTCCCTTCTTCCCTCTGGCACTCTCTCTCTCTCTCTCTCTCTCTTTCCAGGGTTGTGGACGGTACAGAAGACAGTGAAGGTACAGAGACGTCCCCACTGTTCTCCTTCTCTCCTAGTCGAGCCTGTCCAGTCAGTGGTTCAGGGAGCGCACCAGCCACATCTACAGGTCTCCACAACCATAACCACAACCACAATCACATCTACAGGTCTCCACAACCATAACCACAACCACAATCACATCTACAGGTCTCCACAACCATAACCACAACCACAATCACATCTACAGGTCTCCACAATCATAACCACAACCACAATCACATCTACAGGTCTCCACAACCATAACCACAACCACAATCACATCTACAGGTCTCCACAACCATAACCACAACCACAATCACATCTACAGGTCTCCACAACCATAACCACAACCACAATCACATCTACAGGTCTCCACAACCATAACCACAATCACATCTACAGGTCTCCACAATCATAACCACAACCACAATCACATCTACAGGTCTCCACAACCATAACCACAATCACATCTACAGGTCTCCACAACCACAATCACAGCTACAATCACGAGTTGTAATTAACAGTAACAGCTTCACCAGTTCACTGTTTTTTGTGTGAATATTTGTGACTTTTTCTAAATGGTGTTGCAGATATTTTCCAGATCAGCACAGCAGAGTCAGTAGCTAAAGCTGAGGAGACCTGGGGACAACTACGACACCTAGACCAGGAGGTACAGTACGCTGAGTGTGTGAGTGTGTGTGTGTGTGTGTGTGTGTGTGTGTGTGTGTGTGTGTGTGTGTGTGTGTGTGTGTGTGTGTGTGTGTGTGTGTGTGTGTGTGTGTGTGTGTGTGTGTGTGTGTGTGTGTGTGTGCGTGCGTGCTTGCAAGCGTGCGTGCGTGCGTGCATGTGTGCGTATATGCGTGTGTGTGAGGTGTTTGGCTAAAAGCAGCAGCATTTGTCAGGTGAGCTTCTGGCACTCAGGCACACAGCAGCCATATGGCCTTCTCAGGTGGTAGATGGATGGAGGGAGAGAGAGAATGAGGGAGGGAGAGAACGAGGGAGGGAGGGAGAGAACGAGGGAGGGTGAGAGGTAGAACCGGAGGACAGGAAGAGAGTGCTCTTCAAACTCTTCTAGAGGACACAGATTGGAGCAGAACTGGGACTCGCCAAATGGTGTCACGGCGAACGTTCTAGAACGTGTTGAACCTTTAGTGGTATCAGGAACCGACATGCTATGGTTCCCCTCTATGGAGGACCGCTTACATTGTAACACTTGAGAAAGGACTGAACTGAAGTCAGCTAACCAGGAACAGGTGCTGTTCCACAGGCTGTAGAATTAGCAGGCTGTAGCAACACTAAATAGAATGGGCTTTAGAGGGTTTCATAATTGTGTAATGTTCCATAATAGAACAAAATGTACACAGAGTCTCTGTGGTAGCTTATCCCATGGTTTTGATTGGCAGGTGGCTAAATTGGCATTAGACTTTTGGCAGGTGAAGCAGAGTGTGGGTCTCGCCCAGTGGTACATCGCTCCATCACCCTGGCCTGTGCTGATAGGGAGAGGAGAGGAGGGAGGGCGAGAGGCAGAGAGAAAGGGAGAGAAAAAGGGGTAATAGAGAAGGATGAATGGATAAAAGAGGATGAGGAGTGGGCAGAACCTTTTTTGCTCTCCCTCTCTCTGTCTCACCACCACCCTCCCATCTCTCTCTCTCACTCTCTCTCTGTATCGGTCTCTCTCCCCCTCTTTCCCCCCTCTCTCTCTCTCTCTCTCTCTGTCTCACCACCACCCTCCCATCTCTCTCTCTCACTCTCTCTCTGTATTGGTCTCTCTCCCCCCTCTTCCCCCCCCCCCCCCCCTCTCTCTCTCTCTGTCTCACCACCACCCTCCCATCTCTCTCTCTCTCACTCTCTCTCTGTATCAGTCTCTCTCCCCCTCTTTCCCCCCCCCTCTCTCTCTCTCTCTCTTACCACCACCCTCCCATCTCTCTGTCTTGCTCTCTCTCCCTCCCTTCCTTCCTCTCTCTCTCTCTCATTCTCTCTCTCTCTGGGAGGACAGTGTTTGACAGGTTGTCTCTCAGTGTGGTTCCCGGTGGTAACTGTAATCCTTACCTGAGCCAGCCCACAAAGGTCGCCACGGGACATGGAAGAGGGGCGGGGATTAACCCATAACCCTCGTCTCACATTAAATCAACGCATGTTGATCCAAACATGTTACATCACTTAGAGCCCAACACTGAAGATGAGTTGTAGGGAGGAGATAACAGTGATATTACCAGCTATTACCTTATTCCTTGTTTAGTTGATGCTTTTTTTCATCCAGTTCCTGTGCCACGTTTGAACATGTGTAAATGTAATTTTTTTTCATTGTTTGCTAGATAACTGTGCCTAAGCGTTCTATTCTCTGGCCTATAACCTTCATTCTAGAGAAGAATAAAACCAGGCCATTTTAATATGGACATTTGGGTGATAACCTTTTGTGACCGGTGTCATAATTATCCACTTCGCCCAGATGTAGATTTCTGGTGTCTGGATGCAGAGCATTAGTTTCAGGTCTAAACATCATAAGATACTAGAAGAAAAAAACCTGTTGTCAATTTTCATGAAGTGAAATGGAAATTGTCAGTTGGTACTGTACTCTGGCTTACATGGTAAAATCTGACTGATAAAACATTCAGCGTTTAAACAATGATACAAAATGATACCATTTGAAATACAACAATGGCCCGTCACAACACCAGATAACCCTTACTGAGGATAGAGCGGAGGAGTGAAAGGGTACATTGATTCATCAACCTGATGAATGTTGAATGATCAACTCATATTCAAATGCAATATTGTATATCATGTTGATCTCTATCTCAACCCTTACAAGCTCCTTACTGAATCTGCCATGTTACAACTGCCCTCGATTATCTCCAAATCCAACTGTGGTAATATTAGCTACAGTACCTGCCCTTTGACCTGTGAAATCTCACCTCTGACTTTCAAACGACCCTTAAGACTTGAGCTCCAGAGGGATGTGGATGACGCATTAGTTTTGATGAACGAGGCCAAAATGTGTCCCCTGGTTCCTGAGACCATAATCAACACCTACCCAGGAGATCTGGAACAATGACAGCTTCCCGGAAACGTCCAAACAACCCGCAATGAAAGGCAGAACTACAGGAACAATGACTGATAATCACTGACATACAGCACATAGACCTGAATGTACACGCCCACACACACACTGTTTGACTCGTCCCTCCAGTAATGTAAAATGGAACAGAAATATCCTAGCAGCAGCAGCTGACTCCTGAGGATTTCTTTGTGTTGTTCTAATGGGAACCTAACTACGGCAGCTGTTAACTCACGTTAGTAGCCTTTTGAGTGTTGATTGTAACCCACTGAGAGTTTTTTTTTTTTTTTTTTTTTTTTTGGTCATTTAGCAGACGCTCTTATCCAGAGCGACTTACAGTAGTGAATGCATACATTTCATACATTGTTATTTTTTTCCTGTGCTGGCCCCCGTGGGAATCGAACCCACAACCCTGGCGTTGCAAACACCATGCTCTACCAACTGAGCTACAGGGAAGGCTAGAGTTGTGGTGATGTTAGTAGTACTGACAATAAAGACAGAGAACTTGCTAAATTTACCATGGCACATTGCAGAGTCTGAGTATCTGACACAAGGTCAGATGTTCTATCAGCCCCCTTATGGTTAAGGTACTGTAAGGTTTGAAGGTAAGGTAGTCTGACCCCAGATTTGTGTTTAAAGGTAACGCTCTCTCTCTCTCTCTCTCTCTCTCTCTCTCTCTCTCTCGCTCTCTCTACCTCTCTCTCTACCTCTCTCTCTACCTCTCTCTCTCTACCTCTCTCTACCTTTCGCTCTCTCTGAGGTGACAGGGCTGAAATTGTGTTGACAATGTAGCGGATTGGACTGTCCTGCTTCACTCAGCTCTTTAAAAAAAAAAATTTACACAGAAAACTTATATCACAGAGAGAGAGATGGGGAGAGAGAGACGGAGAGAGTGAGAGAGGGAGAGAGAGAGATGGGGAGAGAGAGTCAGAGAGAGAGAGAGAGAGAGAGAGAGACAGAGGGGGAAAGAGACAGATAGCGAGAGAGCGAGACAGAGAGAGTGAGTTGACATGACTATATGGCTAAGAGTTGACATGATTATGGCTGTGTTGACATGACTATATGGCTAAGTGTTGACATGACTATATGGCTAAGTGTTGACATGACTATCTGGCTAAGTGTTGACATGACTATATGGCTAAGTGTTGACATGACTATATGGCTAAGTGTTGACATGGCTATATGGCTAAGTGTTGACATGACTATATGGCTAAGAGTTGACATGACTATATGGCTGTGTTGACATGACTATATGGCTGTGTTGACATGACTATACGGCTAAGTGTTGACATGACTATACGGCTAAGTGTTGACATGACTATACGGCTAAGTGTTGACATGACTATATGGCTAAGTGTTGACATGACTATATGGCTAAGTGTTGACATGACTATATGGCTAAGAGTTGACATGACTATATGGCTAAGTGTTGCCATGACTATACGGCTAAGAGTAGACATGACTATACGGCTAACTGTTGACATGACTATATGGCTAAGTGTTGACATGACTATATGGCTAAGTGTTGACATGACTATATGGCTAACTGTTGACATGACTATATGGCTAAGTGTTGACATGACTATATGGCTAAGTGTTGACATGACTATATGGCTAAGTGTTGACATGACTATATGGCTAAGTGTTGACATGACTATATGGCTAACTGTTGACATGACTATAGGGCTAAGAGTTGACATGACAATATGGCTAAGAGTTGACATGACTATACGGCTAAGTGTTGACATGACTATACGGCTAAGTGTTGACATGACTATATGGCTAAGTCTTGACATGACTATATGGCTAAGAGTTGACATGACTATATGGCTAAGTGTTGCCATGACTATACGGCTAAGAGTAGACATGACTATATGGCTAACTGTTGATATGACTATATGGCTAACTGTTGACATGACTATATGGCTAAGTGTTGACATGACTATATGGCTAACTGTTGACATGACTATATGGCTAAGTGTTGACATGACTATATGGCTAACTGTTGACATGACTATATGGCTAAGTGTTGACATGACTATATGGCTAACTGTTGACATGACTATATGGCTAAGAGTTGACATGACTATATGGCTAACTGTTGACATGACAATATGGCTAAGAGTTGACATGACTATATGGCTAAGAGTTGACATGACTATATGGCTAAGTGTTGACATGACTATATGGCTAAGTGTTGACTTGACCATATGGCTAAGTTAGTTTGTGCCGTCTAGTGCCAGTATGTCACGGTCATCAGTCAGTTCTCGATGTTTGCATCGGTTTAGCCTGTGTAGATGTATTTACATTCAGTATCTGGTCCTGACGTGTCAAGTTTCATATTGGCAAAGTTCCAACACTTCTTGACTTGTCTCTTATTTTATCTGTGCGTAGCATGATCCCCTGTTGAATTGTGTCTAACATGTGGTGACTGCATGCATGTTGATCTGTGTCTAGTTTCGTTAGTGGGGTGTCTAGCAGGATGAATACCTATGTATGCTTTAAGTGTTGAGCCAGCTGGCCTGCTGGCATGGTGCCCTTGCTGTGCCCTCTCTCTGTAGGACCACTACTGGCTGAATAGGACTAATCACCTCCAAGCCATCATTTTAATGACCAATTAGAGCAGCATCATCATGCTAGGCCAGAATAGCAACCCAAAATTGCTGGCTGGAAATGACCAAATTAATATTGATGACCCGGAATGGTTGAATGGCAGTTTCACTGAGGGTGGCAGATTAGGGCTTCATCCAGATTTTCCACCCTTCTCCCAAAGTGTGCACTTTAACACTCCCTGTCATGGTTTAAGCATTGGCTGGAAGGAGTTTCCACCCTTGTTAAATCCATTAGAAGGAATGTGCTCAGTGGTAGAGCTAAAATGTCTGACCTAAAATGCATCATTTGATTTTACTGAGCCCAAATGAATATGGATGACTGAGAGATGTACTGTATGCTCTTGTGTTTGTTCCCAGGTGAGTTCTCTGGGGAAGGAGGTGACAGAGCTGGGCCAAGTAATGAGGAGTATGGCTCAACTGATGGAGTCCTTCTTCTCCGGACCCCAACCCCTCTATCCTGCACACTGCGTACCTGGACACCATGCGTACCTGTCCCGCCCTGCGCCCCCACCCCACACCACCCCCCCACAGTCCTACCCCTCTCAGACTGAACCCCTCTGGGCAGACACCCCCCTCACGACCCTCTCTTCCTGCATCTCTCCACCCTTTGGCCTGGCCCAGCAGCATCCTGGGATGTTCCATGTGGATCCTGCCCTCACCGCCATTTCACACAGTCCCCAAGATCTCCACCTGGCCCCCTCCCGCCTCTCACCTCCCTACCCCTCCTCCTTCTCCCTCACGGACACCTCCACAGAGCCCTTGTTGCCCTCTTCTCCTGGGACACCCCACTATGAACGGGGAGGGGGGCGCTGGGTCCTCCAGGTCGCGGGCACACAGTTTGGAGACCCAACAGCCACCGTGTGACAGGAGAGGAGGAGGAGGGGGTGTTGCGG
Source organism: Salmo salar (assembly GCF_965601325.2). Lineage (NCBI taxonomy): Eukaryota > Metazoa > Chordata > Actinopteri > Salmoniformes > Salmonidae > Salmo > Salmo salar. Next base: position 31,921,381 of record NC_138317.1, read on the forward strand.
TCACCCCTCAGAGCTCCGGAAGCCTGCCCCGCCCTGGAGGGAGCTACCAGCACATGGATTTATAGCAGGCTGAACTGGACTAAAGAGATTCTGTATTGTCTAAAGAGATACGGGACTAAAGAGATTCTGTATTGACTAAAGAGATATTGGACTAAAGAGATACTGTATTGGACTAAAGAGATACTGTATTGACTAAAAAGATACTGGACTAAAGAGATGCTGAACTAAAGAGATACTGGACTAAAGAGATACTGGACTAAAATAGTGTATGGGACTAACAACCAGGTCCCTATATCAGGGGAGTATACACTCTTACATGAACACATTCAGATCTCTGATGATAATGATAACCTTTCATTTTCTATCTCTGTTTCCAAGGCACGTTTTTCTTTTCAAATAGCATGACAAAAGCAGAGGGGCAGTAGGTAGCCTATAGGTAGCTTTACCTTGTATAGACGTTAGCAGATGTTCCAGTAGTGTTCTAGAGGGGTATAGAAGCATGAAGGTCACTGTGACTTTGTGTGTTATTCTCTGGAGAAGGCCCTGGGGTCTGGAGGAGTGGAGAGGAGGAACAGCAGGACTGCACAATGACAGAGGACAAGGAGGAGGGGACTGGGTCGCATCAGCAATGGAGGGAATAGTGGAGATGCCTGGGTGGATAGGGAGGGAGGGAGGGAGGGAGGGAGGGAGGGAGGGAGGGAGGGAGGGAGGGAGGGAGAAGAGGAGTTGGATGGGGGTCTTGCTTGCTCTTTCACTCCTTGCTGGCGGGGTTCCAGGTTGGTTGGATTGGAGGAGAGATGAGAGAGAGTGGTGGAGGTGGGGGATGAGGAAGAGAGAGTGGTGGAGGTGGGGGGATAAGGAAGAGAGAGTGGTGGAGGTGGGGGGATGAGGAAGAGAGAGTGGTGGAGGTGGAGGGATGAGGAAGAGAGAGTGGTGGAGGTGGGGGGATGCAGAAGAGAGAGTGGTGGAGGTGGGGGGTGAGATTGGTGGAGGTAGGGTATGAGGAAGAGAGAGTGGTGGAGGTGGGGGGATGAGGAAGAGAGAGTGGTGGAGGTAGGGGGATGAGGAAGAGAGAGTGGTGGAGGTGGGGGAATGAGGAAGAGAGAGTGGTGGAGGTGGGGGGATGAGGAAGAGAGAGTGGTGGAGGTGGGGGGATGAGGAAGAGAGAGTGGTGGAGGTGGGGGGGGGTGAGAGTGGTGGAGGTAGGGTATGAGGAAGAGAGAGTGGTGGAGGTGGGGGGATGAGGAAGAGAGAGTGGTGGAGGTAGGGTATGAGGAAGAGAGAGTGGTGGAGGTGGGGGGATGAGGAAGAGAGAGTGGTGGAGGTAGGGTAGGAGGAAGAGAGAGTGGTGGAGGTGGGGGGATGAGGAAGAGAGAGTGGTGGAGGTGGGGGGTTGAGGAAGAGAGCGTGGTGGAGGTGGGGGGGTGAGAGTGGTGGAGGTAGGGTATGAGGAAGAGAGAGTGGTGGAGGTGGGGGGATGAGGAAGAGAGAGTGGTGGAGGTAGGGTAGGAGGAAGAGAGAGTGGTGGAGGTGGGGGGATGAGGAAGAGAGAGTGGTGGAGGTGGGGGGATGAGGAAGAGAGATTGGTGGAGGTGGGGGGATGAGGAAGAGAGAGTGGTGGAGGTGGGGGGTGAGAGTGGTGGTAGGGTATGAGGAAGAGAGAGTGGTGGAGGTGGGGGGATGAGGAAGAGAGAGTGGTGGAGGTAGGGTATGAGGAAGAGAGAGTGGTGGAGGTGGGGGGATGAGGAAGAGAGAGTGGTGGAGGTGGGGGGATGAGGAAGAGAGAGTGGTGGAGGTGGGGGGATGAGTAAGAGAGAGTGGTGGAGGTAGGGGATGAGGAAGAGAGAGTGGTGGAGGTGGGGGGGATGAGGAAGAGAGAGTGGTGGAGGTAGGGGGATGAGGAAGAGAGAGTGGTGGAGGTAGGGGATGAGGAAGAGAGAGTTCCAGGTTCTAGTTTTCCCTCCCTGCTCTTGTAGCCAAGGTCTGGGCCTGTGGATGGGGGCCAGTGCCTGGTGTTTAGGGGCTGATTGGTAGGGGCTGGTTGGTGGGTTGGTAGGGCCTGGTTGGTAGGGGCTGGTTGGTGGGGGCTGGTTGGTGGCTTGGAATGGGCTGGTTGGTGGGTTGGTAGGGGCCGGTTGGTAGAGGCTGGTTGGTGGCTTGGTAGGGCCTGGGTGGTGGGGGCTGGTTGGTAGGTTGATAGGGCCTGGGTGGTAGGGGCTGGTTGGTGGCTTGGTAGGGCCTGGGTGGTAGGGGCTGGTTGGTGGGTTGATAGGGGCTGGTTGGTAGGGGCTGGTTGGTGGGTTGGTAGGGGCTGGTTCGTAGGGGCTGGTTGGTGGGTTGGTAGGGGCTGGTTTGTAGGGCCTGGTTGGTAGGGGCTGGTTGGTGGGTTGATAGGGCCTGGTTGGTAGGGGCTGGTTGGTGGGTTGATAGGGGCTGGTTGGTAGGGTCTGGTTGGTAGGGGCTGGTTGGTAGGGCCTGGTTGGGGGGTTGATAGGGGCTGGTTCGTAGGGGCTGGTTGGTGGGTTGGTAGGGGCTGGTTTGTAGGGCCTGGTTGGTAGGGGCTGGTTGGTGGGTTGATAGGGCCTGGTTGGTAGGGGCTGGTTGGTAGGGCCTGGTTGGTAGGGGTTGGTTGGTAGGGGCTGGTTGGTGGGTTGATAGGGCCTGGTTGGTAGGGGCTGGTTGGTAGGGGTTGGTTGGTAGAGGCTGGTTGGTGGGTTGATAGGGCCTGGTTGGTAGGGGCTGGTTGGTAGGGGCTGGTTGGTAGGGGTTGGTTGGTGGGTTGATAGGGGTTGGTTGGTAGGGGCTGGTTGGTGGGTTGATAGGGGCTGGTTTGTGGGTTGATAGGGGCTGGTTGGGGGGTTGGTAGGGGCTGGTTGGTAGGGGCTGGTTGGTGGGTTGATAGGGGCTGGTTGGTGGGTTGGTAGGGGCTGGTTGGTAGGGGCTGGTTGGTAGGGGCTGGTTGGTGGGTTGATAGGGGCTGGTTGGTGGGTTGGTAGGGGCTGGTTGGTAGGGGTTGGTTGGTGGCTTGATAGGGGCTGGTTGGTAGGGGTTGGTTTGTATGGGCTGGTTGGTAGGGGCTGGTTGGGGGGTCGGTCGGGGCTGGTTGGTAGGGGTTGGTTGGTGGGTTGGTAGTGGATGGTTTGTGGGTTGATAGGGGCTGGTTGGTGGGTTGGTAGGGGCTGGTTGGTAGGGGCTGGTTGGTGGGTTGGTAGGGGATGGTTTGTGCGTTGATAGGGGCTGGGTTGGTAGGGGCTGGGTGGTAGGGGCTGGGTGGTGGGTTGGTAGGGGCTGGTTGGTAGGGGTTGGTTGGTGGCTTGATAGGGGCTGGTTGGTAGGGGTTGGTTGGTAGGGGTTGGTTGGTGGCTTGATAGGGGCTGGTTGGTAGGGGCTGGTTGGTAGGGACTAGTTGGTAGGGTCTGGTTAATGGGTTGGTAGGGGCTGGTTGGTAGGGGTTGGTTGGTGGCTTGATATGGGCTGGTTGGTAGGGGTTGGTTGGTAGGGGTTGGTTGGTGGCTTGATAGGGGCTGGTTGGTAGGGGTTGGTTTGTATGGGCTGGTTGGTAGGGGCTGGTTGGTAGGGGCTGGTTGGTAGGGGTTGGTTGGTAGGGGCTGGTTGGTGGGTTGATAGGGCCTGGTTGGTAGGGGCTGGTTGGTAGGGGTTGGTTGGTAGAGGCTGGTTGGTGGGTTGATAGGGCCTGGTTGGTAGGGGCTGGTTGGTAGGGGCTGGTTGGTAGGGGTTGGTTGGTGGGTTGATAGGGGTTGGTTGGTAGGGGCTGGTTGGTGGGTTGATAGGGGCTGGTTTGTGGGTTGATAGGGGCTGGTTGGGGGGTTGGTAGGGGCTGGTTGGTAGGGGCTGGTTGGTGGGTTGATAGGGGCTGGTTGGTGGGTTGGTAGGGGCTGGTTGGTAGGGGCTGGTTGGTAGGGGCTGGTTGGTGGGTTGATAGGGGCTGGTTGGTGGGTTGGTAGGGGCTGGTTGGTAGGGGTTGGTTGGTGGCTTGATAGGGGCTGGTTGGTAGGGTTGGTTTGTATGGGCTGGTTGGTAGGGGCTGGTTGGGGGGTCGGTCGGGGCTGGTTGGTAGGGGTTGGTTGGTGGGTTGGTAGTGGATGGTTTGTGGGTTGATAGGGGCTGGTTGGTGGGTTGGTAGGGGCTGGTTGGTAGGGGCTGGTTGGTGGGTTGGTAGGGGATGGTTTGTGCGTTGATAGGGGCTGGGTTGGTAGGGGCTGGGTGGTAGGGGCTGGGTGGTGGGTTGGTAGGGGCTGGTTGGTAGGGGTTGGTTGGTGGCTTGATAGGGGCTGGTTGGTAGGGGTTGGTTGGTAGGGGTTGGTTGGTGGCTTGATAGGGGCTGGTTGGTAGGGGCTGGTTGGTAGGGACTAGTTGGTAGGGTCTGGTTAATGGGTTGGTAGGGGCTGGTTGGTAGGGGTTGGTTGGTGGCTTGATATGGGCTGGTTGGTAGGGGTTGGTTGGTAGGGGTTGGTTGGTGGCTTGATAGGGGCTGGTTGGTAGGGGTTGGTTTGTATGGGCTGGTTGGTAGGGGCTGGTTGGTAGGGGCTGGTTGGTAGGGGTTGGTTGGTGGCTTGATAGGGGCTGGTTGGTAGGGGTTGGTTTGTATGGGCTGGTTGGTAGGGGCTGGTTGGTAGGGGCTGGTTGGTAGGGGTTGGTTGGTGGCTTGATAGGGGCTGGTTGGTAGGGGCTGGTTTGTAGGGGCTGGTTGGTAGGGGTTGGTTGGTGGCTTGATAGGGGCTGGTTGGTAGGGTTGGTTTGTATGGGCTGGTTGGTGGGTTGATAGGGGCTGGTTGGTAGGGGCTGGTTTGTATGGGCTGGTTGGTAGGGGCTGGTTGGGGGGGTTGGTTGGTGGGTTGATAGGGGCTGGTTGGTAGGGGCTGGTTGGTAGGGGCTGGTTGGTAGGGGTTGGTTGGTGGCTTGATAGGGGCTGGTTGGTAGGGGTTGGTTTGTATGGGCTGGTTGGTAGGGGCTGGTTGGGGGGTCGGTCGGGGCTGGTTGGTAGGGGTTGGTTGGTAGGGGTTGGTTGGTGGGTTGGTAGGGGCTGGTTGGTAGGGGCTGGTTGGTAGGGGTTGGTTGGTGGCTTGATAGGGGCTGGTTGGTAGGGGTTGGTTTGTATGGGCTGGTTGGTAGGGGCTGGTTGGGGGGTCGGTCGGGGCTGGTTGGTAGGGGTTGGTTGGTAGGGGTTGGTTGGTGGGTTGGTAGGGGCTGGTTGGTAGGGGTTGGTTGGTAGGGGTTGGTTGGTGGGTTGATAGGGGCTGGTTGGTAGGGGCTGGTTTGTATGGGCTGGTTGGTAGGGGCTGGTTTGGGGGGTTGGTCGGGGCTGGTTGGTAGAGGCTGGTTTGTAGGGGCCGGTTGGTTGGTTGCTAGATGCTGGTGTTTAGGGGCTGGTATGTAGGTGCTGGTTTGATGGGTATAGGATGGACTATAGGATGGACTGAGGCGATGCTGTGAGAAAGAAAGGGTGGATTGTTGGAGTCTGGTCTTTCGTGGTGGTCCCTCAGGGGGGAGGCATGGTGTGCCTGGAGCGACACAGCCCCTGCTGTTGTCTGTCATACTGTGCACAGCGAGGCGACTCTCAGTCTTCCTTTCTCAACGCAAATCGCTCCCTTTCTCTCTCTGTCTTTTTCTTTCTCTCTGTCTTTTTCTGTCTGTCTGTCTGTCTGTCTGTCTGTCTGTCTGTCTGTCTGTGTGTCTGTGTCTGTCTGTGTCTCTCTCTCTCTCTCTCTCTCTCTCTCTCTCTCTCTCTCTCTCTCTCTCTCTCTCTCTCTCTCTCTCTCTCTCTCTCTCTCTCTCTCTCTCTCTCTCTACCTGTGTGCATGCCTCTCGAAGCCCTTTGAGTAGTGCCTGTAGAGACATTAACATGCTGCATGTCACTCTATGGAAATCCAGCTTGCCATTTATCTATTTAAAGGAAACACAGTTCATTCTTTAATTAGTGAACTTGGCATTTATCAACACATATTTATAGGGACGGGGTCTTTTGATATAAAAAAATTGCAAGTTTTAGACACAAGTAGCAAGAGACACCCCTGTAGTTAAACGCCAGCAGCACAATCCCAATAGCTTATTGGTTAATGACTCATTAGACCTATTAGGCATATTTTCCCAATACGTCTCCCATTGGTAAGAGATCAGTGGAGGCTGCTGAGGGGAGGATAGCTCATAATGATGGCTGTAACAGAGTGAATGGAATGGGATGAAACACATGGAAACCACGCGTTTGGTGTGTTTGATACCATTCCACCGATTCCGCTCCAACCATTACCACGAGCCCGTCCTCCCAATTAAAGTGCCACCAACCTCCTGTGTAACAGACTGCCTCGGAGTTCCATGTCCTAGACCAATCAGAGTAAAAGGCAATATTTACACGTTTAAATAGACCAAGAGAAGAAGAAAAATGATATGAATGTATCGATACTAAAGATGTATTTTTGTACCTCGTGGACTGCAGGGGTAAGGGTTGCTTTCCGTTTGAGGGGAGCGTTGTAGTGTGGTGGTGAATGTGGCTGTGTTGGGGAGTAGGCTACCCTGCAAACAAGAATGAGTCCTTAGCACGTCCCCGGGATGCCTAAAGTCATCAGGACGTCATCAGGTTTTGTCTAGTACCCGGTTGGTCCCGGGGACATCCCCAACAAAGTTTTTAGGACGTTCTTGGGATGTTGTGTCATGGTCCCCTGGAGGTTTTGTCTAGTTCCCGGTTGACCCTGAGGACATTTTTAGGACGTTCTTGGGACGTTCTTGGGACGTTGTGTCAGAAAGATCAGCATACCCCAAATCCAGAGGTTCTGAGTTCAAATCCCAGGTGGGGTCATATTGGAAAGTCAGTACTAGTACTAGTGATCATGTTAAATCTAATCATATTGTCATTGATTAAAGATTTGTACATAATTTTAGCTGAACAGCGTACTATTTACCTTAAAAAAAACTTTGCTTATAATGGTTTGGGACACATGGGACCATCACGTAACCAAAACCTCTAGGGGACCATGACACAACGTCCCAGGAATGTTCAGGGGACCTTCAGGGTACCATGGCACAACGTCCCAGAAATGTCCTTGGGGTAGTCCCCAGGACAAACTGGGAACTAGACAAAATCTCCAGGGGACCATGACACAACATCCCAAGAACGTGCTAAAAACGTCCGCGGGACAAAACCTTGGGACCATCATGCAACAGCCTAAGGACTAGTAAAATGAAATTCCTGAGGACATCCTAAAAAGGTCCTGACATGGTCCTCAGTGACATCCTGGGAACTTACAGATAACCAGAAAAAGGTCCCCCAGAGAACGTTCCCTTGGGAACATTACACGACGTCCTACGGACGAGTCAAATGAAAGTCCTGAGAACGTCCTAAAAAGGTCCTAACATGTTCCTGACATGGTCTTCAGCGATGTTCTGGTAACTTACAGGGAACTACACATAGGTCCCCGAAAGAACGTTCCCTTGGGACCATCACACAACATTCTTAGAACATTCTCAGAACGTCAGTGGGATAACGTTGCGCCGAAACCCTTAAGGGAAGTAATGGGAACGTTGTCGAATGTCCTCAGGACGACCCCTGTTTGCTGGGTACGCTGGGAGAATAAGAAGTAGTGAATCTAACCTGTCTTCATATGTCTACTTTCAGAGCCATTCATTTCAATGGAACACATTTCTAAAGCACTTTGAGATGAATAAACATGGTGAAGTGGCACACTGCTTTAAAATCCATGAGCAAAATATCTATATCTACCCTCCTCAAAATGATTCATTGTTTTCGTGCACTACGTATAGTCAAAACATAAGCTCCATTGAAATGAATGGACCTCTGACTCCAGAATGGAACCAGAAGTCGTGGGGAAACGCATCACTCTCTCCTATAAGCGTAATACTGTACCAGACAAGGCCATTCCTGTCCCAATGGCTTTTGTATTCTCTCTTTGTTCCTAGGTTTGCGTGCCTCTTGGCTTCTCTGCAGATGGAATGTACTGTAATCAAATGAACTTTCATTGATTTTGATTTTGATATTTATCATTATTATTATTATTAGATAAAAACCTGTTATGCTAATAAATAACAAATATGACTTATGTCCATCATCTTGTTTATTGTGAAGTAAATTATGATTATATACGCTAACGTTCAAAGTTTGGGGTCACTTAGAAATGTCCTTGTTTTTGAAAGAAAAGCAAATTTTTTGCCCATTAAAATAACATCAAATTGATCAAAACAATACAGTGTTGATGTTGTTACTGTTGTAAATGACAATTGTAGCTGGAAACAGCTCTGATTAAAGAAGCAATAAAACTGGCCTTCTTTAGACTCCAGCATACCGGAGTCACCTCTTCACTATTGACGTTGAGACTGGTGTTTTGCGGGTACTATTTAATGAGCTGCCAGTTGAGGACTTGTGAGGCGTCTGTTTCTCAAACTAGACACTCTAATGTACTTGTCTTCTTGCTCAGATGTGCACCAGGGCCTCCCTCTCCTCTTTCTATTCTGGTTGGAGCCAGTTTGCCCTGTTCTGTGAAGGGAGTAGCACACAGCGTTGTACGAGATCTTCAGTTTCTTGGCAATTGCCTTCATTTCTCAGAACAAGAATAGACTGACGAGTTTCAGAATCAAGTTATTTGTTTCTGGCCATTTTGAGCCTGAAATCGAACCCACAAATGCTGATGCTCCAGATACACAACAGTTTTGAGCTGTGCTAACATTATTGCAAAATGGTTTTCTAATGATCAATTAGCCTTTTAAAATGATAAACTTGGATTAGCTAACACAACATGCCATTGGAACACAGGAGTGATGGTTGCTGATAATGGGCCTCTGTACGCTGATGTGGATATTCCTTTAAAAATCAGCCGTTTCCAGCTGCAATAGTCATTTACAACATGATTTCTGATCAATTTGATGTTATTTTAATTAATGGATTTTTTTTTTTAATGTTCTTTCAAAAACAAGGACATTTCTAAGTGACCCCAAAGTTTTGAACGGTAGTTTATATGTACACATACACGGACACGCGCGCGCGCGCACACACACACACACAACACACACACACACACACACACACACACACACACACACACACACACACACACACACACACACACACACACCCTTGATGTTTGTCCCTCCTTTGTTTATTCATATTGTGTGTGAGTATGTGTGTGTCTGTCCTTTAATGCCTTCTGCTATGAGTGGGACGGAGCTAAGATGGAGATGTGTGTGTGTGTGTGTGTGTGTGTGTGTGTGTGTGTGTGTGTGTGTGTGTGTGACACACCTGTTGTGGGCTTAACTTTCAGCAGCCTGGCTGCTGTCCTCGTAGATAGAGGAAGTATAGTGGTGCTTGGATGACAGTGAAATAAAATGATGACGTGTGTAATTAATGGGGGTGGGAGATGAGAGGGTGAACGGGTGAGGTGTGCATTTAATGGGGGTGGGAGATGAGAGGGTGAGGTGTGTAATTAATGGGGGTGGGGGATGAGAGGATGAGAGGGTGAGGTGTGTAATTAATGGGGGTGGGGGAGGAGAGTGAGGTGTGTAATTAATGGGGGTGGGAGATGAGAGGGTGAGAGGGTGAGAGGGTGAGGTGTGCATTTAATGGGGGTGGGAGATGAGAGGGTGAGGTGTGTAATCAATGGAGGTGGGGGATGAGAGGTTGAGAGGGTGAGGTGTGTAATTAATGGGGGTGGGGGATGAGAGGTTGAGAGGGTGAGGTGTGTAATTAATGGGGGTGGGGATGAGAGGGTGAGGTGTGTAATTAATGGGGGTGGGGGAGAAGAGGGTGAGGTGTGTAATTAATGGGGGTGGGAGATGAGAGGGTGAGGTGTGTAATTAATGGGGGTGGGGGATGAGAGGGTGAGGTGTGTAATTAATGGGGGTGGGAGATGAGAGGGTGAGGTGTGTATTTAATGGGGGTGGGAGATGAGAGGGTGAGGTGTGTAATTAATGGGGGTGGGAGATGAGAGGGTGAGGTGTGTATTTAATGGGGGTGTGGGATGAGAGGGTGAGGTGTGTAATTAATGGGGGTGGACGATGAGAGGGTGAGGTGTGTATTTAATGGGGGTGTGGGATGAGAGGGTGAGGTGTGTAATTAATGGGGGTGGGAGATGAGAGGGTGAGGTGTGTAATTAATGGGGGTGGGGATGAGAGGGTGAGGTGTGTAATTAATGGGGGTTGGGGAGAAGAGGGTGAGGTGTGTAATTAATGGGGGTGGGAGATGAGAGGGTGAGGTGTGTAATTAATGGGGGTGGGAGATGAGAGGTTGAGAGGGTGAGGTGTGTAATTAATGGGGGTGGGGGATGAGAGGGTGAGGTGTGTAATTAATGGGGGTGGGGGAGGAGAGGTGAGGTGTGTAATTAATGGGGGTGGGAGATGAGAGGGTGAGATGTGTAATTAATGGGGGTGGGAGGTGAGAGGGTGAGGTGTGTATTTAATGGGGGTGTGGGATGAGAGGGTGAGGTGTGTAATTAATGGGGGTGGGAGATGAGAGGGTGAGGTGTGTAATTAATGGGGGTGGGAGATGAGAGGGTGAGGTGTGTATTTAATGGGGGTGGGAGATGAGAGGGTGAGGTGTGTAATTAATGGGGGTGGGAGATGAGAGGGTGAGGTGTGTATTTAATGGGGGTGTGGGATGAGAGGGTGAGGTGTGTAATTAATGGGGGTGGGAGATGAGAGGGTGAGATGTGTATTTAATGAAGGTAGAAGGATGAGAGAGTGAGGTGTGAATGTGGAGGTTAAAAAACAGGATTTGATGATGGTGTTTGTGTAGATGTGTGTTGTAGTGCACATAAAAGTCAGTGGCAATGAAAATGTGTGTGTTTAACTGAAGGAGCTATAGACGATGGGAGATGGTGTAAAGGGGTGCGTAACTGGTGGCAGGGAAGTCAGACGCAGGAGAGCAGAACTAGGTAGTAGCCGGAGCAGTTTAATCCAAAAACCAACAGCATAAAAATACAACAGAATATGAATACAAAAAACCTGACGCGCACCAGTAAACAAGTGCACAAGCACTTACAACAAACAATCCAACACAAAGACATGGGGGGAACAGAGGGTTAAATACACAACAAATAATGAGGGAAATGGAAACCAGGTGTGTAGGAAAACAAGACAAAACAAATGGAAAATGAAAAGTGGATCGACGATGGCTAGAAGACCGGTGACGCCGACCGCCGAACGCCGCCCAAACAAGGAGAGGAAATGACTTCGGTGGAAGTCGCGACAGATGGGTTGTGTGTGTTTGTAAACTCAGAAAAAAAACAGAACTGTCAACTGTGTTTATTTTCAGCAAACTGAACATGTGTAAATATTTGTATGAACATAACAAGATTCAACAACTGAGACATAAAACTGAACAATTTCCACAGACATGTGACTAACAGAAACTGTATAATGTGTCCCTGAACAAAGGGGGGGGGGTCAAAATCAAAAGTAACAGTCAGTATCTGGTGTGGCCACCAGCTGCATTAAGTACTGCAGTGCATCTCCTCCTCATGGACTGCACCAGATTTGCCAGTTCTTGCTGTGAGATGTTACCCCACTCTTCCACCAAGGCACCTGCAAGTTCCCAGACATTTTTGGGGGGAATGGCCCTCACCCTCACCCTCCGATCCAACAGGTCCCAGACGTGCTCAATGGGATTGAGATCCGGGCTCTTCACTGGCCATGGCAGAACACTGACATTCCTGTCTTGCAGGAAATCACGCACAGAACGAGCAGTATGGCTGGTGGCATTGTTATGCTGGAGGGTCATGTCAGGATGAGCCTGCAGGAAGGGTACCACATGAGGGAGGAGGATGTCTTCCCTGTAACGCACAGTGTTGATTGCCTGCAATGACAACAAGCTCATTCTGATGATGCTGTGACACACCGCCCCAGCCCATGATGGACTCTCCACCTCCAAATCGATCCCGCTCCAGAGTACCGGTCTCGGTCATTCCTTCGACGATAAACGTGAATCCGACCATCACCTTGGTGAGACAAAACCACAACTCGTCAGTGAAGAGCACTTTTTGCCAGTCCTGTCTGGTCCAGCGACGGTGGGTTTGTGCCCATAGGCGACGTTGTTGCCGGTGATGTCTGGTGAGGACCTGCCTTACAACAGGCCTACAAGCCCTCAGTCCAGCCTCTCTCAGACTATAGCGGACAGTCTGAGCAGTAATGGAGGGATTCTGCGTTCCTGGTGTAACTCGGGCAGTTGTTGTTGCCATCCTGTATCTGTCCCGCAGGTGTGATGTTCGGATGTACCGATCCTGTGCAGGTGTTGTTACACGTGGTCTGCCACTGCGAGGACGATCAGCTGTCTGTCCTGTCTCCCTGTAGCGCTGTCTTAGGCGTCTCACAGTACGGACATTGAAATGTATTGCTCTGGCCACATCTGCAGTCCTCATGCCTCCTTGCAGCATGCCTAAGGCCCGTTCATGCAGATGATCAGGGACCCTGGGTATCTTTCTTTTGGTGTTTTTCAGAGTTAGTATAAAGGCCTCTTTAGTGTCCTAAGTTTCCATAACTGTGACCTTAATTGCCTACCGTCTGTAAGCTGTTAGTGTCTTAACGACTGTTCCACAGGTGCATGTTCATTAATTGCTAATGGTTCATTGAACAAGCATGGGAAACAGTGTTTAAACCCATCTACAATGAAGATCTGTGAAGTTATTTGGATTTTTATGAATTATCTTTGAAAGACAGGGTCCTGAAAAAATGGTGTTTCTTTTTTTGCTGAGTTTATTTGTGTGTATGGGGGTGTAATTGTGCTAAACACTGTTCATGGTGTGTATGTTTTGCCAGGACGGGGAAGTAGATGGCGGCGGTGTGTTTTGATGATGATGTGTGTTTAGCGATGGCTCTCTGTGGAACTTGTTATTTGGCTTTGCTTGCTGAAGCCCATCCATATTTAATGGTGAACAGACAATCCCATCCTGTCTGTTTATGCACTATTTTGTCCACCTGCGATCTGCCTCATATTTTATTCACTGCTTTCCACCTCCTTTTATTTATCATTAGGAAATAGAGGCCCACAAATGATTGTCTATGAGAGAGAGAGAGAGAGAGAGAGAGAGGAGAGAGAGAGAGAGAGAGAGAGAGAGAGAGAGATAGGAGGTACTAAGGACATTCAAGTTACTCATATCCTTTCCAAAAATGCTTTGGTTGATCTCGCTTTATTTATTTACCATCCTATGACATATTTATTACTGCTTTATTACCGGCACCTGTGTGTTTGTATGGGCTTGTGTGCATGGGTGAGAGTGAGAGAGTGTAGTTGTTTAGTACAATCGTCATCTTTACTGCCGGTGTGTGTGTGTGTGTGTGTGTGTGTGTGTGTGTGTGTGTGTGTGTGTGTGTGTGTGTGTGTGTGTGTGTGTGTGTGTGTGTGTGTGTGTGTGTGTGTGTGTGTGTGTGTGGGTGTGTGTGTGTGTGTGTGTGTGTGTGTGTGTGTGTGTGTGTGTGTGTCTGTTTGTCTGTTTGTCTCTGAGAGCTTTCCTCGGAAGTTCAAAATCCTTAATGATGGCCTTAACCCAAATATAGCAGCAATTAACTTGTCTTCTTCTCGTGTACACAGCCGAATACTGTAAACACACACACACACACACACAAACCCACACAATCACATACACTCATTCTTCCATTTAAATTAGCACTTTGTCCCAGTGAAAATAGTTCCTCCTCCACTTGTCTCTTGCCCCAGATTTCAGCACAAAACAAAGAAGAGGCATTTCTTTCTCTCACTTAGGTAAGAAAAGGCATTTCTTTCTCTCACTCAGGTAAGAAAAAACATTTATTTCTCTCACTCAGGTAAGAAAATACATTTCTTTCTCTCAATCAGGTAAGAAAATACATTTATTTATTTCACTCAGGTAAGCAAAGGCCTTTCTCTCAATCAGGTAAGAAAATGAATTTATTTCTCTCACTCAGGTAAGAAAATACATGTCTTTCTCTCACTTAGGTAAGAAAATAAATGTATTTCTCTCACTCAGGGAAGAAAAGGCATTTATTTCTCTCAGTTAGGTAAGAAAATACATTTATTTCTCTCACTCAGGTAAGAAAATACATTTCTTTCTCTCACTTAGGTAAGAAAATACATTTCTATCTCTAACTTAGGTAAGAAAATACGTTTATTTCTCTCACTCAGGTAACTAAATTACTCCTTTCTATTCAGTATTCTTTTATCTCCACAGATACAGCAGTTGTGTGTTGTATAAGGAAATGTCACATTTTGTTCTTGCCAACAACTTAAGCCTAGTGTCTATTATTCTCTCCCAAGGAGAGAAGACATATTGTAGACATGCCTGGTCCTGTAGATGAAGCCCATGGCCTGTGGGTGGGTGTGTGTGTGGGTGTGTGTGTGCGCAAGCTTGTGTGCATGTGTGTGTGCATGAGTGAGTGAGTGGGAGAGAGAGAGAGAGAGAGAGAGAGACAGAGAGAGGCAGAGAGAGAGGCAGAGAGAGAGAGCGAGAGAGAGACAGAGAGAGAGAGCGAGAGAGAGAGAGACAGAGAGAGAGAGACAGAGAGAGAGACAGAGAGAAAGAACTATGTGTCTGTAGTTTTATATCTAGTGGTATTTCTTCCACTACAATGGGTATGGCTGTTGCACATGAGAGGTCTTCAGCCGGATCGTCCTATTTGCATGATCCTGTCAAGGCCCAGGACATTACCATTCACTTGCGGGACAACTAGGTGTTTGATAAATGAGTCTGTGAGTGCAGCTCCCTTGGGTATCGTTCTACACGCAGCGGGAAAGAGGAGAACAATGCGCACATTAGAGCAGAAGATTAATGTGGGGCTCCACTGTAGATGACATAGAACCAGCTACGCTCTCCGATCGACCGACGGTGCCTTTGCGCCTTCTAAATTGCTTCTATTGTTGCTCACCTGTCAGAGGCTGGCTAAGCAGTTTCAACAGATAGCGTGATGTTGTGACCATGTAGCTGCTATAGCCTCTAGACCGGGGGGGGGGGGGGGGGGGGGGGGGGGGGGGAAGTACATTTTAAAATGTATTCAATATTATTATATTTGAGCTTGAGTTTGATTATGGGCCTTTAATTACTCATTCCATGACATACAAACAACCTCCAATAGATGGCGATGTAGCCTGGCAGCGCACTCTGTATTTGGGCCTACAGTCAGATTCAGAATGAGCTCAGTTATCATAGCCACTTCATTGCTTGACAACTTTTGACGTGAAAAATGAGAAAAGTGGACTCTGAATGTTGTGTGTTTAAAGAATGGACAGCAAAATATTTTTTTACTAGTATTGGACATAAGACAGTATGTCTGATATTTTAAGAAAGTGTTGCTGTTTTTAAGGAATATGATCTCAATCGTCATTTTTCAAGCATGTATGCTAACTACGCTAGCAATCTGTCCTCTCAGGAAAAGGCAAGGAAGGCCTTAAAACTTGCCACAAACTTAAAAGCCCAACAAAATATGTTTACTAAACGTATTTTGTATTTTGTTGTTACTAAACGGTGCTCTACTCAAGACTCTGTAACTAAGGCAAGCTAAGTAGTGGCACATAATACGACCGGATGCTGGAGTGAGTAGTCGTGCTGTACTTCGCTCCGCGGGTAATATTACATTTCATTACATTACATTACATTACAACGGAACGATTTGATTAGTGTAATGTTAGCTAGCTAGCTACATAGTTGTCTTTGCATCAAGGATAAAGGTGTAGCTAAAGGTGTAGGTGTAGGTGTAGCTTTGAGAAACTAACTTTGAGAAACTAACAAGGTTAGCTAGCCAGCTGTATTCGTTCGTTCGTTTGCGCCAACTAGCAGTACTGTAGAAACTAAATACATTACAACGGAACGTTTTGATTAGTGTAATGTTAGCTAGCTACATAGCTACATTGTTGTCTTTGTATCAAAGATAAAAGATAAAGGTAAACGCAGCCACTTCTAGCTAGCCAAATCTACCAGCTAGCAGTACTGTATCATTTTTAGTCAATAAGATTTTTGCAACGTAAGCTTAACTTTCTGAACTTTCGAGTTGTGTAGTCCACTTGTGTAGCTAGCAGGACTGACTTTGTGTTAGCTAGCCAATGTTTAATTACTTCTGCGTTATGAAAGGAACTAGACACGGACACAAATGATCCATTGGTAGTTTGTTGTAACCAAGTATTGGTGCTAACCGTGTGTTATTGGATGCTAGCATGCTAGTTAGCTACGGCGTCATAGGACACGGTGCACTGGGTGGGTTTCACGGAAGAATACTGTACCAAGTTATCTAGCTGAATAAACTAAGTTTGAGCCTATTCCTGGAAACATTAAACCACCGTAGTTTACATCAATTAGAATTTCTAAAGTGGAAGTTGGAAAAGTTCTATTTGAGTGTTTCAGTGAATGGTTAGTGAGGGAGGCCCTGCTCTCTCGCTTCCCCAGTTGTTTAGTTAATTTTCATTCCAATCTCCTTTGCATTAGCGTAGCCTCTCCTGTAGCCTGTCAACTATGTGTCTGTCTATCCCTGTTCTCTCCTCTCTGCACAGGCCACACAAATGCTTCACACCGCATGGCCGCTGCCACTCTAACCTGGTGGTCCCAGCGCGCACGACCCACGTGGAATTCCAGGTCTCCGGCAGCCTCTGGAACTGCCGGTCTGCGGCAAACAAGGCAGAGTTCATCTCAGCCTATGCTACCCTCCAGTCCCTCGACTTCTTGGCGCTGATGGAAACATGGATTACCACAGAAAACACTGCTACTTCTACTGCTCTCTCCTCGTCTGACCACGTGTTCTCGCATATCCCGAGAGCATCTGGTCAGCGGGGTGGTGGCACTGGAATCCTCATCTCTTCCAAGTGGACATTTTCTCTTTCTCCCCTGACCCATCTGTCTATCTCCTCCTTTGAATTCCATGCTGTCACAGTCATTTGCCCATTCAAGCTTAACATCCTTATCATTTATCGCCCTCCAGGTTCCCTTGGAGAGTTCATCAATGAGCTTGACGCCTTGATAAGTTCCTTTCCTGAGGATGGCTCACCTCTCACAATTCTGCGTGACTTTAACCTCCCTACGTCTACCTTTGACTCATTTCTCTCTGCCTCCTTTTTCCACTCCTCTCCTCTTTTGACCTCACCCTCTCACCGTCCCCCCCTACTCACAAGGCAGGCAATACGCTTGACCTCATCTTTACTAGATGCTGTTCTTCTACTAATCTCACTGCAACTCCCCTCCAAGTCTCCGACCACTACATTGTATCCTTTTGCCTCTCGCTCTCCTCCAACACTACTCACTCTGCCCCTACTCAGATGGTATTGCGCCATCGCAACCTTCGCTCTCTCTCTCTTGCTACTCTCTCCTCTTCCATCCTATCATCTCTTCCCTCTGCTCAATTCTTCTCCAACCAATCTCCTGATTCTGCCTCCTCAACCCTTCTCTCCTCCCTTTCTGCATCCTTTGACTCTCTATGTCCCCTATCCTCCCGGCCGGCTCGGTCCTCCCCTCCTGCTCCGTGGCTTGACGACTCATTGCGAGCTCACAGAACAGGGCTCCGGGCAGCCGAGCGGAAATGGAGGAAAACTAGCCTCCCTGCGGATCTGGCATCTTTTCACTCCCTCCTCTCCACATTTTCTTCCTCTGTTTCTGCTGCTAAAGCCACTTTCTACCACTCTAAATTCCAAGCATCTGCCTCTAACCCTAGGAAGCTCTTCTCCTCCCTCCTGAATCCTCCCCCCCCGCCCCCTCCTCCCTCTCTGCAGATGACTTTGTCAACCATTTTGAAAAGAAGGTTGACGACATCCGATCCTCGTTTGTTAAGTCAAACGACACCGCTGGTCCTGCTCACATTGCCCTACCCTATGCTTTGACCTCTTTCTCCCCTCTCTCTCCAGATGGAATCTTGCGACTTGTGACGGCCGGCCGCCCAACAACCTGTCCGCTTGACCCTATCCCCTCCTTTCTTCTCCAGACCATTTCCGGAGACCTTCTCCCTTACCTCACCTCGCTCATCAACGCATCCTTGACCGCTGACTATATCCCTTCCGTCTTCAAGAGAGCGAGAGTTGCACCCCTTCTCAAAAAACCTACACTCAATCCCTTCGATGTCAACAACTACAGACCAGTATCCCTTCTTTCTTTTCTCTCCAAAACTCTTGAGCATGCCGTCCTTGGCCAGCTCTCTTGCTATCTCTCTCAGAATGACCTTCTTGATCCAAATCAGTCAGGTTTCAAGACTGGTCATTCAACTGAGACTGCTCTTCTCTGTGTCACAGAGGCTCTCCGCACTGCTAAAGCTAACTCTCTCTCCTCTGCTCTCATCCTTCAAGACCTATCTGCTGCCTTTGATACTGTGAACCATCAGATCCTCCTCTCCACCCTCTCCGAGTTGGGCATCTCTGGCGCGGCTCACTCTTGGATTGCGTCCTACCTGACAGGTCGCTCCTACCAGGTGGCGTGGCGAGAATCCGTCTCCGCACCACTGGTGTCCCCCCAGGGCTCTGCAAATACTTATTTCCCTCATTAAAATGCAAATCATTTTATAACATTTTTGACATGCGTTTTTCTGGATTTGTTTGTTATTCTGTCTCTCACTGTTCAAATAAACCTACCATTAAAATTATAGACTGATCATTTCTTTGTCAGTGGGCAAACTTTTTTTCCCTCGCTGTAGCTGTTCTGAGAATCTCTGCATCAACGATGACACCAGACTTTGATGCCCTTCCCAAGAGAGGTGACCAGACCCATTGTTCACATTAAGACTGGAATAACTGTGACTGAGGTAGGCAAGGATTATGATTTTCCATGGTGATGGTTATGCAGTGAGAATTATCCAGCAATGCACTTATTACAGGTAATAACTAATCAGTCAGATTTGGGTTGAGGTGATTGGATGACTGTAAATATGGCTCACAATGGAGATGAGAATTGTTTATTAATATGCTTTCAAAAACAGTCCATTCCAAATGAAAAAGATGCTCTTACCATATGTTTCACTCAAATTTTACAATATATTTTTTTGCACATCTACTGTTACATTTTGCATGTCTCCAGTCATATAATAAAAAAAAAATATATATATATATATACGTGTCCGTTCTGTATATATATATATATATAAGTTTGCATATTGTGACTGTTTCCCTGTTGATGAGGTTTATGACCCCCATAAATACCTTTCCCCCTTTTCTCTCTCTACTCTACAGAATGGACTCTTGGAAACCCCTATGTTAACATAGAGAGAGTATGGTAACATCAAAAGGTTAGGAACGGAAATCTATTTTGGTAATCCAACCAGTTTAAAGTATTCGTTGGTACTTAAAGAATATGATGTCAGATCAGTTGTCATCTGAGACATTATTACTGATGATAGGACGACATAAACTGTATCTTGGAAAGTCTACACATTCTCGTTATCAGATTCACATAGAATTGTCGTGCAATTTAAATGTTTAAATATTAAACTATTTGTGAAAAGATGAAATGTAAGTTTAGTTTTTAAAACGAGAGAATTGTTTTCATAAGTAAAATATGCTCAATCAGTGGCCACGCCCACGTCAATAGGCATTGGTTGGAAATGATGAACCAACTCCATTTCTACATTTCTATAAGAGCCCCCGTGACCCAGTTCACGGCGAACTAAGCCAACCTCAGCGTGAGCTCTGGTTGCAAATGGTTGAACGACTACAACCTAACGAAATTAGCATTGTGTTCCCGGTGATGTGAGGACTGATGTCCATACGTTTAGAAGGGCAAATTTCAACATGGAGGTGACGATCACCCCGCTGGAAGGATGAATTTGACTATACCAGCCAGAATATAACATGAGCTTAGTATGGCAATTTGGTATGAACTTTGAACTTATTCACTAAAGAAGTGATACATCCTAGACGTCGAGTTATCAGCAGCAGCAGTAAACATGCGTGGCCTTGGAAAGGACGGACAATCTCTTCAGAACGACAGGGTTCTACAACGTATCCGTTCTACCACAAGACGACAGGGTACTACAACGTGTCCGTTCTACCACACAACGACAGGGTACTACAACGTGTCCGTTCTACCACAAGACGACAGGGTACTACAACGTGTCCGTTCTACCACAAGACGACAGGGTACTACAACGTGTCCGTTCTACCACAAGACGACAGGGTACAACAACGTGTCCGTTCTACCACAAGACGACAGGGTGCTACAACCTATCCGTTCTACCACAAGACAACAGGGTTCTACAACGTGTCCGTTCTACCACACAACGACAGGGTACTACAACGTGTCCGTTCTACCACAAGACGACAGGGTACTACAACGTGTCCGTTCTACCACAAGACAACAGGGTACTACAACGTGTCCGTTCTACCACAAGACAACAGGGTACTACAACGTATCCGTCTACCACAAGACAACAGGGTACTACAACGTGTCCGTTCTACCACAAGACAACAGAGTACTACAACCTATCCGTTCTACCACAAGACAACAGGGTACTACAACGTATCCGTTCTACCACAAGACAACAGGGTACTACAACGTGTCTGTACTACCACACGGCGACAGGGTACTACAACGTGTCCGTACTACCACAAGACAACAGGGTACCCTAACGTGTCCGTTCTACCACACAACGACAGACTACAATGGACAAGGGACAAGGGACATCTCTGCTGGGCAACCCAGCCTTCCATCTTCGACCAATCTATCAAAGCGCAGCTCAGAGTAAATATATTTCTTGCATTTTCCTTTTCCAAATGGTTGGTTATTTAGAATGCATAAGATTCTGTATTTACGATAGCATAGCTTCATAAGGTCCGATAGAGACCCAATCCTTTTGTTCCTCAGTCTTCCCGCACTTTCATTCAAACCCAACCCCCTTTCTTTGTGTAACCAGCCATCATATCGGTTTCGTCCGCTAGGGACGTTTTCTTTTATGACATAATTACTAATCAATGTATGATCCATCCTGTGTATATGTCATTCTGTGATTATTTAGGTATTTAGTAAATAAATAAACCACATTTTGTATTGTTGATTCAACTTGTTAGCCAGGGTTTGTGAAGATAACCAAGAATTTTACGACGTTCAGATGAGACTGAATAAGGTGACGATTAATAATTGACTGCTATTGATATAAAAGATTACCAGGTCTTTAAGAGTTTATTCAGAAGACAACAGCTCTATAAACATTCTTCCGTGGTGCCCGACTTCCTAGTTAATTACATTGACATGATTAGTTTAATCAGGTAATATTAATTACAGGGAATTGATTTGATAAAATAGCATGTCATATATCATTTAATCCATAGTAAAGACACGACAACTGTAAGTTTGATTGTACTTTACAAGGGTAGAGATGCAGGATCTGTGTGTGTGTTTGACTGTGTCTGTCATGTTATAAATTATATACATTTTGTGAAGATGTGGTGAAAGATGTGGTCACAAAAAACAAGGGTAGAATTGTTCTGCAAGCATATCTACACCTACAGTACACTAGTGGTTGCGTGTCAATGTGAGAATGAATAAAGGCTTCACATGTTTTGTCACGCATATAGTATGTGGCCCTTCACTTGGTTTCAAAAACTCAATGTGGCCCTTGAGCCAAAATGTTTGCCCACCCATGCTCTAGACCATGCTTCCTGTTATCTCATCATTCAACACTCCTATTTCCCACCCTAACATTTAAACACTGTCTGCAATATGTGCCAAGTGTGCAGCACTTTTTAGGCATATGTCATAAGTATCATCTTAGAAACAGGTTAGTATTGATTTCATCAGGATGCAGGTGTATGAAAAAGTGAGAGCCTCCACCCTCGTGTCCCTCACCAGTTTCCTGCATTACATAACAGCACACTGTGAGACGCAGATATGTAAAATCTCCCAATTCTGAAATTGCTCTGTGCACTTCTTGCAGGCTTGTTAAAATGCGCCGCTGCTTGGATAGTCAATCACACCATGGTGGTAGCAACGTGTGAGCTAAATTGGCTCGGGAGCAGCACGGGGGAAAATCTGCCCGCAGTGCAGAACGCAAGGTCGCGTGTATTCTGTCAAAGCCTACCTCTCTCTGCTCTCTCTTCCTTTCATGTGCTGCAGACCAAAAGCAAAAATCCCACTGTACAATAATGCCCCAAAAAAAATTTTTAAAGGCCCAGTGCAGGTTAGAGGTTAGAATAACACCGTGAAATTGTGAAAATTATGATAATGCCCTTTTAGTGTAAGAGCTGTTTTAAAAAAACTGCCTGAAATTTCAGCCTGTTTTGGTGGGTTTTGGCCTACCTGGTGACATCACAATCTCTGCCAATAACAGCTTGTTTTCAGCTTTCCCCTCCCCACTCAGACCACTCACAGAAAGTCCTAGCAAAATTGTTTGCTAAGAAGCTTTTCTTTTGGACCATTTTAACTGAAAACAATCACAGCAAGGTACTTAATTGCTACCCAGAAATTATTTGATATTGAGATGAAAACAGCTGCATTGGGCTTTTAAAGAATATTAAAATGGAAAATTCTGCACAGGAAACATTTTATGCTGTTCAGTTAAGATTTCTTGGATGGGCTAAGAAACTATCCTCCAAAACCTTTTGCAGAAGAAGAAATGAAGAAAAGGAGAGAGGAAAAAAAGAAGCTTCAACATTGTGTAAAAAAGTATCCTGAATAAGTTCTGCCACAACAACAGCAGCACCTGAGGGAAACCGATATCACCTGAGGGAAACCGATATCACCTGAGGGAAACCGATATCACCTGAGGGAAACCGATATCACCTGAGGGAAACCGATATCACCTGAGGGAAACCGATATCACCTGAGGGAAACCGATATCACCTGAGGGAAACCGATATCACCTGAGGGAAACCGATATCACCTGAGGGAAACCGATATCACCTGAGGGAAACCGATATCACCTGAGGGAAACCGATATCACCTGAGGGAAACTGATATCAGAGGCAACTGGACTCAACCACAGTCAGAAAAGGAGAGAAAAACCTTCGAAATACCTCAAAGCTATCTCAAAGTTTTTACCATTTGCTCGCGTCATAAACCTAAAATAATGAAAAGGGGTTTGTGGGAGGGTGGGGCCTCTCTGGTAAAATGACTGTATAGGCCTTGGTTCTTTCAACTGAAGCATTTTGCATTAGACATTTAGAGAGCGTTTTGTCCTTGACATTAATTGCAGCTGTGAGTGAACATTTTGTGTCACATTTTAATGCACTTTACCTCCACTAACTGCAAGCCCAACTCCTGAGGCCCTACGATGTGTAGCCTAATTGCACCACAACTACATTAAGCATTGTGAAGATACAAGTGTCATGAAATACTCTACAGAGCCCAACAATCAATTCCAGTCCTGATTGGGTAAACTAGACCTATGCATCGTCATAAAAAGGGCAAAGAACTTGACAACACAAAGCAATGTCACCAGCTCCTAGAAAGGCAGACAGAAATAAAGGGGGTGATATGATAGAGAGGCAGAGAGAGAGAGAGAGAGAGTCACCAAAGTTCCTGGAAAGATAAACAGAAAATGGTGTATATGGTATGGAGAGAGAGAAGGCAGAGACACAGAAAGAGAGGTGGTGAGAGAGAACACAGAGACACAGGAAGCGAGGGGAAGAGAGAGTATGTAGAGACACAGAAAGAGAGGGGGAGAGCGAAAACACAGAGACACAGAAAGAGAGAACACAGAGACACAGAAAGAGAGGGGGAGAGAGAGAAGGCAGAGACACAGAAAGAGAGGGGGAGAGAGAACACAGAGACACAGAAAGAGAGGGGGAGAGAGAACTAACACACAGAAAGAGAGGGGGAGAGAGAGTACACAGAGACACAGAAAGAGAGGGGGAGAGAGAGAAGGTGGGGGAGCGAGAGAAGGTAGAGACACAGAAAGAGAGGGGGAGAGAGAAAACAGACACAGAAAGAGAGAGAACACAGAGACACAGAAAGAGAGGGGGAGAGAGAGAACACAGAGACACAGAAAGAGAGGGGGAGAGAGAGAAGGCAGAGACACAGAAAGAGAGGGGGAGAGAGAGAAGGCAGAGACACAGAAAGAGAGGGGGAGAGAGAGAAGGCAGAGACACAGAAAGAGAGGGGGAGAGAGAACACAGAGACAGAAAGAGAGAGAACACAGAGACACAGAAAGAGAGGGGGAGAGAGAGAAGGCAGAGACACAGAAAGAGAGGGGGAGAGAGAAAACACAGACACAGAAAGAGAGAGAACACAGAGACAGAACGAGAGGGGGAGAGAGAGAACACAGAGACACAGAAAGAGAGAGAACACAGAGACACAGAAAGAGAGGGGGAGAGAGAGAACACAGAGACACAGAAAGAGAGGGGGATAGAGAGAAGGTTGAGGCAGAAAGAGAGAGGGAATTGAGAGAACACAGAGACACAGAAATAGCAGTGAGAGAGACACAACATGGCGAGAGGGAGTGTGGAGAGCGAGCGGAGAGAGAGAGCAGGGAGAGAGATGTAATTTTAGCTGTATCTGAAATGTTTACATGCACCAGACATGCAGCAGCAGCCTCTGATGGGGTCGGAAACCCTGCCTGATGGCCCGTCAATATACATCAGGCTCAACAAAAGCATGGAGAGCAGGAACAAGGGAAGAGGGGAGGAGAGAAGAGAAGATGAAAGAGGGAGGAGAAAAGAGGAGTGGAAGGAGCACAAGTCACATAATGATACTGTACATACAGACAGAGGGGAGGAGAAAGGAGGTTTCTACAACTGTTTGTGAACCCATGTACAGTACATACACTTAAATGTGAATTGAACAATGTCAAAGACACCCATATAATGTTTGCCAGCAGTGGTCTGATTAAAAAACTCAGAGCTACAAACCTCAATATGGGATCATACTGTATACTCGTAAGTGCATAACACCACACAACTCTCCTAAACAATGGTTTGGGAACCAAAGTGGGCCCTGAGCATGTGGCAGGTGGGTCGCGAGTTATAAGTAAACTTTTATGACACACTATTTCTTCTTAATTTGGGTCGTTCGAGGAGAGTACATTTCTCATTTGGGTCTCTAGCTGAAACAGCTGAAGAACGTCTGCATTACTAATTACTCATTACTAATATGAATATGATGTGACTTATATGAAAGCCTTTACTGGAAACCCTGTAACTAAAACTGAGAAAATACTGTTTCAAGAAACTAGAAATGCTAGCAGGCAGACAAAGGAGGTTCTAAAGAGTAGCTTTCACACTTAGCAGGACCCCTATGTCTGCCTGCTATCATTTCCATTTTCTTGTAACAGTATTTTCTCAGTTCCAGTTCATACAGGGTTTCCTGTGAATGTTCTCAGGATGACATATCATACAGTGTAAACACACAGGTCTCCCGTTATCCCAGAAACACTAGACCCACTCCAATTTGCATACCGCCCAAACAGATCCACAGATGATGCAATCTCTATTGCACTCCACACTGCCCTTTCCCACCTGGACAAAAGGAACACATGTGAGAATGCTGTTCATTGAATACAGCTCAGAGTTCAACACCATAGTACCCTCAAAGCTCATCACTAAGCTAAGGACCCTGGGACTAAATACCTCCCTCTGCAACTGGATCCTGGACTTCCTGACGGGCCGCCCCCAGGTGGTGAGGGTTGGTAGCAACACATCTGCCACGCTGATCCTCAACACTGGAGCCCCCCAGTGGTGCGTGCTCAGTCCCCTCCTGTACACCCTGTTCACCCACAACTGCATGGCCAGGCACGACTCCAACACCATCATTAAGTTTGCTGATGACACAACAGTGGTAGGCCTGATCACCAACAACAATGAGACAGCCTATAGGGAGGAGGTCAGAGACCTGGCATGGTGGTGCCAGAATAACAACCTATCCCTCAACGTAACCAAGACTAAAGAGATGATTGTGGACTACAGGAAAAGGAGGACCGAGCACGCCCCCATTCTCATCGACGGGGCTGTAGTGGAGCAGGTTGAGAGCTTCAAGTTCCTTGGTGTCCAAATCAACAACAAACTAGAATGGTCCAAACACACCAAGACAATCGTGAAGAGGGCACGACAAAGCCTATTCAGAGGAAGGTCCTAAAAATTGTCAAAGACCCCAGCCACCCCAGTCATAGACTGTTCTCTCTACTACCGCATGGCAAGCGGTACCGGAGTGCCAAGTCTAGGACAAAAAGGCTTCTCAACAGTTTTTACCCCCAAGCCATAAGACTCCTGAACAGGTAATCAAATGGCTACCCAGACGGACTATTTGCATTGTGTGCCCCCCCCTAACCCCTCTTTTTACTCTGCTGCTACTCTCTGTTTATCATATATGCGTAGTCCCTTTAACTATACATTCATGTACATACTACCTCAATTGGGCTGACCAACCAGTGCTCCCGCACATTGGCTAACCGGGCTATCTGCACTTTGTCCCACCCACCACCCGCCAACCCCTCTTTTACGCTACTGCTACTCTCTGTTCATCATATATGCATAGTCACTTTAACCATATCTACATGTTCATACAACCTCAATCAGCCTGACTAACCGGTGTCTGTATGTAGCCTCGCTACTTTTATAGCCTCACTACTGTATATAGCCTGTCTTTTTACTGTTGTTTTATTTCTTTACCTACTTATTGTTCATCTAAGACCTTTTTTGCACTATTGGTTGGAGCGTGTAAGTAAGCATTTCACTGTAAGGTCTACACCTGTTGTATTCGGCACACGTGACAAATAAACTTTGATTTGATTTGATTGTACATCCATGAAGAGATCATTGCTCACCAGTAAACCGCAACAACCAAGGCACTAAGGGTGAAGCTGTCTGCATGAACAGGTAATGAGAGACATGCATGATTAGTGTATTGCATTATATTC
This sequence comes from Salmo salar, assembly GCF_965601325.2. Lineage (NCBI taxonomy): Eukaryota > Metazoa > Chordata > Actinopteri > Salmoniformes > Salmonidae > Salmo > Salmo salar. The sequence goes on from NC_138317.1 coordinate 31,948,117, forward strand.
CCTTTGGGAAGATTTGTCTTTCATCTTTCCAAACAAGCAAAGCATTAACCACCACAGCCAGGTAATTCCATACAGGACAGTGCATTAGACAACAGGGTGCTAAATGTTTCCATAGCTTCTATGTGGTAAATGGCATGTGTGTATATGTATAGGGATCCCGAGTGGCGCAGCGGTCTAAGACACTGCATTTCAGTGCAAGAGGCATCATTACAGTCCCTGGTTTGAATCCAGGCTGTATCACATCCGGATGTGATTGGGAGTCCCATAGGGCGGCGCACAACTGCTCCAGGTTTTGCCGGGGTAGGCAGTCATTGTAAATAAGAATTTGTTCTTAACTGACTTGCCTAGTTAAATAAAGACAAAATAAAATAGGCCTGTCTCCCATATGAAACTTCTCTTCGTAACTTTCTTTTTTTCTGTATTTATTTACACTACCATTTAAAAGTCCTTGTTTTTGAAAGAAAAGCACATTTTTTGCACATTAAAATAACATCAAATTGATCAGAAATACAGTGAAGACATTGTTAATGTTGTAAATGACTATTGGAGCTGGAAACGGCTGATTTTTAATGGAATATCTACATAGGCGAACAGAGGCCCATTATAAACAACCAGCGTTACTGTGTTCCAACGGCACGCCGTGTTAGCTAATCTAAGTTTATCATTTTAAAAGGCTAATTGACCATTATAAAACCTTTTTGCAATTATGTTAGCACAGCTGAAAACTGATGTTCTAGCTAAAGAAGCAATCAAACTGTCCTTCTTTAGACTAGTTAAGTATCTGGAGCATCAGCATTTGTGGGTTCGATTACAGGCTCAAAATGGCCAGAAACAAAGGACTTTCTTCTCAAACTTGTCAGTCTATTCTTGTTCTGAGAAATGAACACTATTCCATGCGAGAAATTGCCAAGAAACTGAAGATCTTGTACAACGTTGTATACTACTCCCTTCACAGAACAGCTCAAACTGGCTCTAACCAGAATAGAAAGAGAAGTGGGAGGCCCCGGTGCACAAATGAGCAAGAGAACAAGTACATTTGTGTCTCTAGTTTTAGAAACAGACGCCTCACTAGTCCTCAACTGGCAGCTTCATCAAGTAATACCCACAAAACACCAGTCTCAACATGAAGAGTGAAAAGGCGACTCCGGGATGCTGGCCTTCTAGGCAGAGTTCCTCTGTCCAGTGTCTTTGTTCTTTTGCCCATCTTAATCTTTACTTTTTATTGGCCAGTCTGAGATATGTATTTTTCTTTGCAACTCTGCCTAGAAGGTCATAATCCCTGAGTCGCCTTTTCACTGTTGACGTTGAGACTGGTGTTTTGCTGGAACTATTTAATGAAGCTGCCAGAGGACTATTATTTTATTTTAATGGCCAATAAATGCGCTTTTCTGTAAAAAAACAAGGACATTTCTAAGTGACCCCAAACTTTTGAACGGTAGTTTATCTGTATATGTTATGTATGTACAGTTGAAGTCGGAAGTTTACATACACCTTAGCCAAATACATTTAATCTCAGTTTTTCACAATTCCTGACATTTAATCATAGTAAAACTTCCCTGTTTTAGGTCAGTTAGAATCACCACTTTATTTTAAGAATGTGAAATGTCAGAATAATATTAGAGAGAATGTTTTATTTAATCTTTTATTTCTTTCATCACATTCCCAGTGGGTCAGAAGTTTACATACACTCAATTAGTATTTGTTAGCATTGCCTTTAAATTGTTTAACTTGGATAAAACGTTGTGGATAGCCTTCCACAAACTTCCCACAATAAGTTGGGTGAATTTTGGCCCATTCCTCTTGACAGAGCTGATGTAACTGAGTCAGGTTTGTAGGCCTCCTTGCTCGTACACACTTTTTCAGTTCTGCCCACAAATTTACTATAGGATTGAGGTCAGGGCTTTGTGACAGCCATTCCAATACCTTGACTTTTTTTTCCTTAAGCCATTTTGCCACAACTTTGGAAGTATGCTGGTGGCCATTGTCCATTTGGAAGATCCATTTGTTACCAAGCTTTAACTTCCTGACTGATGTCTTGAGATATTGCTTCAATATATCCACATAATTTTCCTTTCCTCATGATGCCATCTATTTTGTGAAGTGAACCAGTCCCTCCTGCAGCAAAGCACCCCCACAACATGATGCTGCCACCCCCATGCTTCACGGTTGGGATGGTGTTCTTCGGCTTGCAAGCCTCCCCTTTTTTACTCCAAACATAACAATGGTCATTGTGGCCAAAAAGTTATATTTTTGTTTCATCAGACCAGAGGATATTTCTCCAAAAAGTACGATCTTTGTTTTTATGTGTGTATTTTTCTGTAATTATTGTTTGGATAACCTTATTTTCTATTATATATAGATTTTTACCTTACTTTGTTTTCACTCTTTATGCGATGCGGAATGCAGAGAACACCAGAAGAAGAATTATCATTTAATTAACATAGTGAAAATTTGCAATGGTGTTTATGTTAATCCCATACGGGATGGGTTGCCAATTGGCGATTTGACACAGAAATAAAATGTTATTCATTCATTCATTCATTCATTCATTCATTCATTCATTCATTCATACCACTTACCTGTATCCCATATGTACCCAGGTTCAGTTGACCTGGCTGTGTGTGTCGCAGACTCAGTATCTGTGTAGTCTAGTGCACATAGGCCTTACAGTACCATCACAGTTGCTGTCATTGAGTAAATGCTTTACCTTGTCAGTCATCATATAAATATTGTATAAAGCAAAGGGGCAAGTTTTTCAATTGATAAATGTCCCTGTGTCAGCTTTGAAAGGCAACCTCCTCATGCAGGGTTGTTACTGGAGGAGCTGACTCAATCTCTCCCTATCCCTGTCTGCTGTCCCCACTTGCTTCAAGATGTCCACCATCGTTCCTGTACCCAAGAAAGCAAAGGCAAATTAACTAAATGACTATCGGTACAGGTGCATCAAAGCTGGGACCGAGAGACTGAAAAACAGCTTCTATCTCAAGGCCATCAGACTGTTACATAGCCATCCCTAGCTGGCTTCCTCAACCCTGCACCTTAGAGGCTGCTGCCCTATGTACATAGACATGGAATCACTGGCCACTTTAATAATGGAACACTAGTCACTTTAATCATGTTTACATACTGCTTTACTCATTTCATATGTATGTACTTTATTCTATTCTACTGTATTTTAGTCAATGCCACTCCGACAGTGCCCGTCCTAATATTTATATATTTCTTAATTACATTCTTTTACTTTTAGATTTGTGTATTGTTGTGAATTGTTAGATACTACTGCAGAGTTGGAGCTAGGAACACAAGCAATTCGCTACACCCGCAATAACATCTGCTAAATATGTGTTTGTGACCAATAACATTTGATTTGATTTCTTTTACAGAAGAGAGGGGTCTACTGTCAGCAACGTAGTACTGTTAAAGAAGAGAGGAGTCTACAGTAAACAACGTAGTACTGTTAAAGAAGAGAGGAGTCTACAGTAAACAGCGTAGTACTGTTAAAGAAGAGAGGAGTCTACAGTAAACAGCGTAGTATTGTTAAAGAAGAGAGGAGTCTACAGTAAACAGCGTAGTACTGTTAAAGAAGAGAGGAGTCTACAGTAAACAGCGTAGTACTGTTAAAGAAGAGAGGAGTCTACAGTAAACAGCGTAGTATTGTTAAAGAAGAGAGGAGTCTACAGTAAACAGCGTAGTACTGTTAAAGAAGAGAGGAGTCTACAGTAAACAACGTAGTACTGTTAAAGAAGAGAGGAGTCTACAGTAAACAGCGTAGTATTGTTAAAGAAGAGAGGAGTCTACAGTAAACAGCGTAGTACCGTTAAAGAAGAGAGGAGTCTACAGTAAACAGCGTAGTATTGTTAAAGAAGAGAGGAGTCTACAGTAAACAACGTAGTACTGTTAAAGAGAGGAGTCTACAGTAAACAGCGTAGTACTGTTAAAGAAGTGATCAGTATAAAGTGTATATCCTCTATCTCACATGTATATGAGATATAGGATCAATGATAGCTGTCAATAGAGAGTCAATGATAGTCATATTCAGAGGTCATATTCAGATAGAGGATAAATGATAGCTGTCAGTCTTAATTAGATAGAGAGTCAATGATAGCTGTCAGTCTTAATCAGATAGTCAATGATAGCTGTCAGTCTTATTCAGATAGAGAGTCAATGATAGCTGTCAGTCTTAATCAGATAGAGAGTCAATGATAGCTGTCAGTCTTAATCAGATAGAGAGTCAATGATAGCTGTCAGTCTTAATCAGATAGAGAGTCAATGATAGCTGTCAGTCTTAATCAGATAGAGAGTCAATGATAGCTGCCAGTCTTAATCAGATAGAGAGTCAATGATAGCTGTCAGTCTTAATCAGATAGAGAGTCAATGATAGCTGTCAGTCTTAATCAGATAGAGAGTCAATGATAGCTGCCAGTCTTAATCAGATAGAGAGTCAATGATAGCTGTCACTGATGTATGTCTTGTATTCAAGATCCTAAATGGCCTGGCTCCCCCTCCACTCAGTATTTTTGTTAAACAGAAAACCCAAACATATGGCAGCAGATCCACAAGGTCTGCCATGAGAGGTGACTGTATAGTTCCCTTAAGGAAAAGCACCTTTAGTCAATCTGCTTTCTCTGTGAGGGCGTCCCATGTCTGGAATACACTGCCATCAGACACACATAACTGCACCACCTATCACACTTTCACAAAAAACATGAAGACATGGCTAAAGGTCAATCAGATTTGTGAACATAATCCCTAGCTGTGTATTGTTGCTTTCCATGTTGTCTGTTGTCTGTAGCTTGTGAGGTGTGGAAACACTTTGTTGTTTTTATGGATTTTGTCTTGTTGCTTTTTGTGCTATGTTGCTCTGTCTGCATGCTATGTCCTGCTTGTCCTATGTTGCTCTGCGTGTGCTCACTGCTCAATGATTGTCTGTATTGTAATTGTTTTTAAAAACCTGCCCAGGGACTGCGGTTGAAAATTAGCCGGTTGGCTAAAACCGGCACTTTTACTGAAACGTTGATTAATGTGCAATGTCCCTGTAAAAATAAACTCAAACTCAAGTCTAGGATCCAGTCGCAGGAGGTAGTCAATGAACAACATTCTCACATACTGTAGGTATTCCTCTTATCTAGGTGGGTGAGGGCAGTGTGGAGAGCAATTGAGATTGCGTCATCAATGGATCTGTTGGGGTGGTATGCAAATTAGAGTTAAGAGAGGTCTTAGGAACAGGGATGATTGTGGTCATCTTAAAACATGTGGCGATTACCGACTGGGACAAGGAGAGGTTGAAAATGACCGTGAATATGCCTGCCGGCTGATCTGCGCATGCTCTGAAAATGCACCCTGAAATACCTTTGGGGCCTGTGGCCTTGCGGGTGTTGACCTGATTAAACACCCTTCTCACGCTGGCCTCGGAGAGCAAGATCACCCAGTCCTCTGGGTCGGTGACGGCCCTCACACCCAGCTCGATGTTGATGTCAAATCGTGCATAAAATGCAATGAGTTCGTCTGCAATGAGTTCGTCTGCATCATTGGGCTGATCACAGTTGGGTCTTCCTTTGTAATCCGTAATAGACTGTAGCCCCTGCCACATGCGGCAGGCGTCAGAGCTTGTGTAATATGATTCCACCTTATTCCTATATTGTCCTTATGCTCGTTTGATGACTCTGCAGAGGTCATAGCAGAGGTCATATTCAGATAGAGGATAAATGATAGCTGTCAGACTTATTCAGAGAATCATCTTTGGACGCACTCTCTGTAGCAGTCAAATGACCGGAGAGATGGTAAGGTTAGGTCTTTTGTGTGTGTGTGTGTGTGTGTGTGTGTGTGTGCGTGCTTGCGTGCACGAGGCCAACTGACTTCACGTCTTGGTTTAATAATTTAAACATGTGAGAGCGATGTTGGATTTCACGGTATCATGGTCCACTCATGGGTCACCAAAGATGTAATGTGATTCAATGCCTGTTCCACTGACACACAGATCAAATGATCTGGTTTATGGCAGTGACCTCCAGGTCTAGCATGCTTCCTAGGCCAATTCTCTTTAATAATCAAACCAAACAACACACACACACAAAATGCACTAACACATGTACACACACACACGTATGTGTACACACTCACTCTCAAACTCTCTGACACACACATTGACATTCTCAATCCATAGAATAAATATGCTGCCTTATGTAGGGCTGGCACAGTAATTGTATAATCGTGTAACCAGTCATTATGGATGAAGATTGTCATGGAAATAAAATAACCGTTTTAATACATTCATTTTTGAAAGATTTGACAAAATTTACCTGAAAGCAGTAATATTAAGCCTGGTTCGCATCTAACAGCCAATATCAGGTGAGATGAGAGGAGACAAAACTAAGAGCTGACTGAAGATGAAGAGCTGACTGAAGATGAAGAGCTGACTGAAGATTTAAAAATATAAGATGTGCAGATTTGCCATACAAACAATTATAACGATGGATGTGGTGATTTGGCTGACAAATAACCGTAATATTTGATATTTAATATTTCTCATTCCTTTATCCTTTTCTTAGTTTCTGGAGATAGGAGAAGATTGGGTGTGTGAAAGCCATAATTGCCATTATTTTCTTTCTAGTGTGATATTAAGCATAAAGTGATGACTGGCCATCCAAACACACAGCATATGCACTGACCTCACTTTACATGAAAGGATGCTCAATTCCTTCAGAATAAATCACTATTAGTTATACAGTAACAGTCAAAAGTTTGGACACACCTACTCATTTAAGGGTTTTTCTTTATTTTTTACTATGTTCTACATTGTCAAATAATAGTGAATACATCAAAACAATGAGAGAACACATATAGAATCATGTAGTAACCAAAAAAGTGTTAAACAAATCAAAATATATTTTACCTTTATTTAACTAGGCAAGTCAGTTAAGAACAAATTCTTATTTTCAATGACAGCCTAGGAATAGTGGCCTTGTTCAGGTGCAGAACAAACAGATTTGGACCTTGTCAGCTCAGGGATTTGAACTTGAAAGCTTTCAGTTACTAGTCCAACGCTCTAACCACTAGGCTCCGCTGCCGCCCCGACTGACTGATTCTTCAAAGTAGCCACCCTTTGCCTTGATGACAGCTTTGCACACTCTTGGCATTCTCTCAACCAGCTTCATTAGGTAGTCACCTGGAATGCATTTCATGTAACAGGTGTGTTTTGTTAAAAGTGAACGTGGCATTTCTTTCCTTCTTAATACGTTCAAGCCAATCAGTTGTGTTGTGACCAGGTAGGGGTGGTATACAAAAGAAAGTTTCTTCAAGTGCAGTCACAAAACCATCAAGCGCAATGATGAAATTTGATCTCATGAAGACCGCCACAGGAAAGGATGACCCAGATTTACCTCTGCTGCAGAGGATACGTTCATTAGAGTTACCAGCCTCAGAAATTGCAGCCCAAATAAATTCTTCACAGAGTTCAAGTAACAGACACATCTCAACATCAACTGTTCAGCGGAGACTGCGCGAATCAGGCCTTTGTGGTCAAAATGCTGCAAAGAAACCAATACTAAAGGACACCAATAATAAGAAGAGACTTGCATTGGCCAAGAAACATGAGCTATGGACATTAGACCAGTGGAAATCTGTCCTTTGCTCTGATGAGTCAAGATTCTAGATTTTTGGTTCCAATCGCCGTGTATTTGGGAGACTCAGAGTAGGTGAATGGATGATCTCCGCATGTGTGGTTCCCACCCAGAAGCATGGAGGAGGTATGCTTTGTTGGTGATACTGTCTGATTTATTTCGAATTCAAGGCACACTTAACCAGCATGGCTACCACAGCATTTTGCAGCGAGACAATTTTTTTGCAGCGATATGCCATCCCATCTGGTTTGCTCTTAGTGGGACTATCATTTGTTTTTCAACAGGACAATGACCCAGCACACCGCTAGGCTGTGTAAGGGCTATTTGACAAAGAAGGAGAGCTGCATCAGATGACCTGGCCTCCACAATCACCCGACCTCAAACCAATTTTTATATTACTAGGCAAGTCAGTTAAGAAAGAAATCGTATTTTCAATGACAGCCAAGGAACTGCCTTGTCCAGGGGCAGAACAACAGCTTTTTACCTTGGGGATTCGATCTTGCAACCTTTCGGTTACTAGTCCAACGCTCTAACCACTAGGCTACCTGCCACCTAGTGGTCCAACATCCTTCCAATTGAGATGGTTTGGGATGAGTTGGACCACAGAGTGAAGTAAAAGCAGCCAACAAGTGCTCAGCATATGTGGGAACTCCTTCAAGACTGTTGGAAAAGCATTCCAGGTGTAGCTGGTTGAGAGAATGCCAAGAGTGTGTAAAGCTGTCATCAAGGCAAAGGGTGGCTACTTTGAAGAATCTCAAATATAAAAAATATTTTGATTTGTTTAACACTTTTTTGGTTAATGCATGATTCCATGTGTTATTTCATAGTTTTGATGTCTTCACTATTATTCTACAATGTAGAAAATAGGAAAAATAAAGAAAAACCCTTGAATGAGTAGCTGTGTCCAAACTTTTGACTGGTACTGTATAAGTGGGAGAGGGCAAATGAATCATCATCTTGTTGTTTGTCCAGGCATCTGGTACAACCTCCTTGACTTGGGCCCTAAGGGACCAGACAGACGTACTGCCTATTGGCTTCATTGAATAACAAGTATGACCCATAACGGTGCTGTACTGGACTGGGCTAAGTGTACTGTACTAAGAATAGCCCCACTGTCAAAGTAGAGTAGCTGATGTTACTATACCATGCCAGGGGCAAGGAGAGGCTTCCTAAAGAGAGTCTGTGGGCCAACTCACGGCTGCCATTCTATCCTCAGGTTTAATAAGACTTTGGCTGTGACTGGTTTACCTCTTTATAAAACCAATAAAAATTGATTATTTTATTGGTTTTGGTCGATTGATTACTTTGTCAACCCATTGGTTTGCAGATTGATTGACCGATTTACAGAAGGTCTAAAAAAAAACAGGGGATATTGACAGAATCACTCTTGCTAAAAAAAATACCTTTTTGGATAAATAACACATTATGGAAATGGAAAGGTAACCTTATATGAGAAGAAAATTACTATGCTGTGCTGTTGATAGCTTATTTATCTTTTGTGTGTATGTCCGGCATACTTTTATAACTGTTAAAACTCATACAAGGCAGCCCAGACATCATGACCAGCTGTGAGACTGACACCATAGTAAGCACATCACACAAATCTAGACCTCCACCAATGGACTGTATGTATGGTATCATTTAAAAGCCTTGAGCTCCCTCTTCTGTTTCAAATAACAGCAGCATCTTACTCCTTGACCAAGATCAGTGTTTCTGACCGGTCCCTGAAATGTTTTACTTACGAATTTAGTCAGTTCTACAGTTAGGTTTAATATAGGAGGAAAAGCTTGCTGATCCCAGACAACCGAGGGACCATAGCCAGTCCCAGACACATGAGAGACTATAGCCAGTCCCAGACACAAAAGGGACCGCATGGCCAGTCCCAGTCACATGAGGGATCATAGCTGGTCCCAGACATACAAGGAACAATAGCCAGTCCCAGACAAACGAGGGACCGCATGGCCAGTCCCCGAAACAAAAGGGACCATAACCGGTCCCAGACACATGAGGGACCACATGGCCAGTCCCTGACACAAAAGGGACCATAACCGGTCCCAGACACATGAGGGATCATAGCCGGTCCCAGACGGATAGTGGGAGAGAATGGAACTAGGTGAAACTGGGCAGACGTGCTGCTCATTTAGGAAGTCCAGTCGTGGATAGTGGGAGAGAATGGAACTAATTGAAACTGGGTCGACGTTCTGCTCATTTTCTCATCGATTAAACATCTGATCTTAATTTTTGTTCCCTAAATCTGTTACGAATATAGTGCATAACGTTTTATAGAGTTGACGCTTGCCAAAGTTTTTAAAAAGTATACTCTAAAAAGAAAAGGTTCTTGGAGTATCCTTTAGGGGTTCTTCAAATTGAAACTGTGGGAGAACCCCTATAAGTTCTTCGAGGGAACCCTTTAAAGGGTTCTTTAAAGAATCCCTTTTAATGGATCCTTGAAGAACCTTTTCGGGTACATTGTTGATGTTATATGTTGATGTTCTCTGTATCCATAGCCAGAATGATTTTGCAGTGCATGGTGATCGAACAGGTTTCCTGTTATATTCTTCAGAGGTGTAGGGTGGGTGAAGTCTGTGAATCCAAAAAAAGTCCTTATACAGATGATTAACAAAATATGCACACAACAGTATTCACTGTTTTGATAATGGTTTTCATACACATACCTTGTCCATAATGTAGAGGCCTATGGGATATTCATTGACGAGGTTAGAAAGGAGGATGGTAAATGTGATCTGCATAACTTACCAATTGAAATGCCTTTGTATGCCTCCTTGTCTGTATACCTGCAGACACAGACACAAAAGTGAGCAGTTCAGTCATCTGCACCCAATACAGCTAGCCTTCAACATATTGTTATAGCCTACATATTCTTACCTTTTTGTTGATTGATATGCATTGAATTGTGTCTATTTTCTGTTTTAGAAAGATTTTCGCAAATAGGAAAAGATAGATGGTATCATCACAAAACAATATAAATGTAGATCATATAAGGGACAAACCTTACCTTAAATTGAGGAGATCTTTACATTTTTCAGTTAAGTGCCTGCACCTGCTGTCCTTTAAAATTCAAATCCCAATGTTTCAGTTGGGCAGTTAGGTTCCTTTAAGAACCCCCACCAACTAAGGAGGTTCCTCATGAACCCCCCTTCCTATGGGGTTCTTGGAAGAACCTTTTGGGGGCCATTTTCAGTGCCAAGAACCCTAAGGTTCTTCAAAGAACTGTGAGGATCTTAGAAGAACCCTTGTTGAACCCCTCCTTTTTAGAGTGTATGTCGTTCAGAAGGAGTGCAAGGTCGAATTGAGTTTCTGCACACGTGCACTTCACAGAGGAGGCGTTCCCTAGCGGAAATATGCACATACATGCTACAACGCGCCAATAGGATCTCGTTAGCTCTTGGTTGGCTTTGCCCGAGGTGGACCTTGTTCTGCCCACTATGCTTCATTTGCTCCCACTGTAAACGACACAGATAAAGTATCTTGGGTTAGTTATAACTATCTTTGGTTACATCCTCTGCAAGAGCAGACGTGCTGTGTGACGTGTAGAAGGGGCGGAAGGGATGTTTGTGTTTTGGTTCTAAATGGGAAGTTGCAAGAAGAAAGAAAAAGGAGGAGACGTGATCTGGGTTGTTGAAATTAATTGTAGGTTTAACAATGCGTATCCGCGCTGCGCCCTTTAATTAGTGAATAGACTCTTTTGGGGGTATTCTGTGTTCGTAAACAACGCCTAGGTCTCAGGTATAGTACGCGAAATGGTGTTACAAGTTGTGGATTTCAGCTCGTTAGTTGTCAACTGGCTAGCTAACTTGCTATGCTAACATTACATGTCTGATGAGAAACGCAAAAAATAGGCCTCGGCCCCGAATTGGGAAGGGCTCTGACGTTCGGTAACAACGGGTTTGTCAGTTCAAAGTTCCGACTTAAACAGTGTTCATAATAATATATATATTGGTTGTTTATCATCGTTTTGGTGATCGTGGCGGATATGTGCTCGTCATACCCTTCTGCTTGCTAGCTATCTTCTTGAAAAAGCTAGCCAGCCAGCTCCATCATCGCATACTGACATGTTTTGCTAGTTTGCCAGCCAGTTAACGTTAGCTAGCTGCTTAGCAAGACGTTCAACAATCAGGTAGCTAGTATGTAACGTTAGCTAGCATACGTTATTAATTCGGATGTTGATGTAGCTATCTAAACAACCAAGCTAATAATCTAGCTAGCTAAATTTGCAAGATATCTAACGTTAGTTGGGTAAGCATTTGCTTCTATTTGGGAATGTCGTCCTCTCAATGTTCTAGCTACGAAAATAAAGCGAAGAATAGCTCACGTTAGCTATACTAGTAACTAGCTAGTTTGGAAATTTGAACTATCCATACTACCATTGATTCATAAGTGCTAGTTGAGTTCCCACCTTGAAGGCAACAGCCAGTACAGCCCGTTGCTGTCAGCCTATTGCGCATGTTTACCTTTTAGCTTGTCGCTATTAGCTAGCTAGGCATTGGCAAACCCATTTACATTGGAAGGCATTCTTAAAACATCACTGCACCGCCTTTCCCTTAAGCCTGTATGCGATTGTAAATATGTCACCTTGCTGAGTAGTGTTTTCCTCTTATGACAAATGTGTGTTTTGTCACTTGAGGGGCTAAATTTCAGCACCTAGACTGAGAATGTTACTTTGTGTACCCACAGGGCGTGAATGGTTTTGACTGGAAACACATATGGGGAGTTCAGAGCCATATCATTCTATCTTTTTACTACTGCCAACTTGAAAGATTTACATGTAAGGCACACAACTTCTGTCAGTTACATTTGAACAGGGAAAAAGCTCTGTCAGTTCAGATCCATCTTTCTGATATACTGGTCAGCTAGCTAGGTTTGACTGGCTGTGTGGCAAGGAAAGGGGGGGGATACCTAGTCAGTTGCACAACTGAATGTATTCAACCGAAATGTGTTTTCCACATTTAACCCCCAACCCCTCTGAATCAGAGAGGTGCTGCTTTAATCAGTGTCCACGTCATCGGCTCACAGGGAGCATTTGTTGTTGGGGGTTAACAGCTTTGCTCAGGGGAGAACAGCAGATCGTTCCACCTTGCTGACCTTACCGTTACTGGCCCAATGCTCTTAACCACTAGGCTACTTGCTGCCCCAACCATGTTTATTTTTCTACATGTTTTTCTCTCTCTTGTCAACAGTGGAGACAGGAGAATCTATTCATTGTTTACTTCCTTGAGGAAGGAGGGGAAAGAATGTCCAATCAATTATGTAGTTCATTACTAAGTTAATCACTTTGTGTGGCAAGTCTGGACTCCGATATCAAGGTTTCTTCCTTTTCTCGTTCGAGAAGCATGTCCACCCCTGACTCACTCATAGAGGATGTAGATCTAGGCCAGGGTTAAACTACGCGTCAAAACGACTTTATGAAAACATCTTTATCTCTACTTCAAAACACCCTTATCTCTAACACATCTGACATGGCCCTAGTTAAAAATATCATCTGAGTCACGTGAATCATTGTTTTTCCTCTATCGACTCCTCCAGCTGAAGCCCTAAAAGTGCAGTCAGACGTGCGGGACAGACACTGACCGGGGGATCTGACCAGGCCATGGCCAACAGGGGAGGAGCTACGAGACCCAACGGGTCTAACGCTGGGAACAAGATCTGCCAGTTCAAGTTAGTGCTGCTGGGGGAGTCGGCAGTGGGCAAGTCCAGCCTGGTGCTCCGCTTTGTCAAGGGCCAGTTCCACGAGTTCCAGGAGAGCACCATAGGAGGTGACTTACGACTGCACTCAATGATGCCCTTAAGCCATTTTTTTTACAGTTCAGGTCAACTATGTATTTGACATGTCTCTCTGCTCTCCTCCCCAGCGGCCTTCCTGACCCAGACGGTGTGTCTAGACGACACGACGGTGAAGTTTGAGATCTGGGATACGGCGGGACAGGAGCGCTACCACAGCCTGGCGCCCATGTACTACAGAGGGGCGCAGGCCGCCATCGTGGTCTACGACATCACAAACGAGGCAAGTGGTGTCATGATGTCATCAATACACGCCCCACTCATGATCTGGACCTCGATAGACTATGTAACCAATGCCACCTTCCTTCCTTTGTCAAAATGATAATTGATCTCACATGTTTGCATAGGTGGTCACACTGGTGATCCCTTCACGCGGGATTATTCAAATACCTTTGGAAGTTATGAGTACCATGTTTCTTGTCTCCAGGAGTCATTTGCGCGGGCCAAGAACTGGGTGAAGGAGCTGCAGAGACAAGCCAGCCCCAACATTGTCATCGCTCTGTCAGGCAACAAGGCTGACCTCGCCAGCAAGAGAGCCGTCGACTTCCAAGTGAGCCCTCCAAACACCCTTACCTGTCTCGTGTCACTTTAGAACACACCTGTGTGTGTCTGAGTTTGACAGACAGTGACTGTCTCTGACACGGTTGTTTTCCCAGGATGCCCGGTCTTATGCAGACGACAACAGCTTGCTCTTCATGGAGACGTCGGCCAAGACATCTATGAATGTGAACGAGATATTCATGGCTATTGGTAGGTACCTCTCTCTCCTTGATCCGCATCACTTTACTGATCTATAATTGAATAGGGCACAAGCAAATGCTCTAATACATACTTAGACAAGTAACAAGAAAATGTGAACTAGTAGGATGTTTTGATCTAGCAATCTTCATCAGTAGCTGGCATTTTCTGAAGTTTTTGTTTTGTTTTTCCTCCGTGCTCTAGCGAAAAGATTGCCCAAGAGTGAGCCTGCAGCCGCTGGAGTTAACAGCGGGCGGAACAGGGGCGTCGACCTAACTGAAGCCGCCCAGCCAACCAAGGCCCCCTGCTGCAGTAACTAATGCGATGCTCACCTACTGCAGTGACTAATACGACCGATGCCCGACTTCCGCTGCAGTAAACTAATGCGACACCCCCCCACAAAAAAAACTCTGATCTGCAGCAATGAAAAAAGTTGATATCTGAACCCTCCTCCCCTTCTCCTCTCTGCAGTAACTAATGCAAAGCAACATCCTGGTCTATATTTCTCTCAACTACGCCCCACCTCTCCCCCACTGGTTCTGCTGTTACTAATTGAGACTCCTCCCCCCTTACTCTTTTTTCCCCCTTAATTTAGTGCTGCCTTCCCTACCCCATTCCTCCAGACTATTGGCTAGCAGCAGGACTAAAGGGCGGGGCTCCTGTGATTTGATCTCTCCTCTCCTGGGATAGACTGTTTCTAATACGCAATCTCTCCATGTCCTTTTCTTGTTTTTGTTAGATTTTTGTTTTTCACAGTTATTCATCGGAATTATGGATGCATGTATCACTACAAGGCCTAACATGATGATGAAAAAAAGATATATATTTTAACTTCAGTCAGTGGCACACAAAACATCTTAAGTGAAAAGAGGAGTGTCTCCAAAAACGCTGACAGAAAAAAAAAACAGAGGGAGAGATGAGAGGGGAAGAGAGGCTCCAAAGGTTTGTTAGGGCTAAATCATAAGGAAGCTAAAGAAAAAAACTGGGACTTGGGTCCCTGCTAGTTTCTCTCTCTGTTGGTCCCTCTGTCTGTCTGGCCTCCTCTTTCTCTTGTGTAACATATTCATATGCTTTCTCAACTAAACCTTTTAGTAGCACTAGAGTTGTTCCCTTCTCTCTTGGCCCCATCCCAGGGCCTTGCCTGCTTCTAGCGTTCAGTCCCAAATCAAACCTTAACTAACTCGTGAACCAGGGGTGTCTAACTCATTTTGACCTGGTGGCCGCATTTGGTCTTCAACAAGATTCAAAACGGCCGCACTGAAAATTGGTTTTATTTTCTTGCCGCCATCGTTTTTCGAATTTTTGATGCTCTCTCATTGTCTAGTGATTATTATCGAGCTGGACAGTCAAGAAACTGTATGCATGTAGGTCCATTATCATTTCTATATAGTTTCAAAAATATATATATTTTGTTTTTATTTTCACTCAAACCACCCGCAGGCTGGATTGGAACCCCTCCTGGCCGCGGGCCATATGTTTAACACCCCTTCCCTAAATCCTTATGTACTTCATGTAGGTCTGAGAGGATTTGAGGTTGTAAACAATGGGGGGGGGGGAACATTCCACCTAGCCTATCAGAGGGTGTATTAGGAGCATTATCACTGTAATGCTCCTAATAGACCTATTCAGTCCTTTCAGATCTACACAATTATTGAAGGGGCTAGGGGTGGGTTTGGGATTGGGATTGGGCATAGCTGTTCTAGTGGCATTGTGCAATGGTTCACAGTAATTTCTCTGTGACTTCTTCAGTTACCACCACAGTATGGCATCGCGGCCTCTGAGACTTGTTGACTAGTAACCCCCCCCCCCCCCCCCCAATTCCAAGCCTCCAGACCCCTCCCCATCCTGTCCTGATGGTTTCTGTCCGAGGGAGGGGATGATCCTGATCTATATGGGCTATGATGTCAGCTGTCCGTTATGTCTCAACATGTAATGGATGAGATTAGGTCATGGTTGAGGCCTATTGCCTGTCCAGGTATAAACAAGGTGCTGGTTGGAGAGACAGGGGAGCATGGTGAGGTGACCTCTGTAGGTGTCCTCTGTAGGTGTCATTAGGAATCCGCTGACACCAGGGCCTTTCTGCGTCCCAAATGACACCCTATTCCCTATGTAGTGCACTACTTTTGACCAGAGCTCGGGCCCTGGTCAAAAGTAGTGCACTACATAGGGAATAGGGTGCCATTTGGGGTGTCACTCTCTTTTTCACGGACACTGAGATCAGTCACTATTCATCCCCTGTTCTATAGGAAGTGCTTTTGACACTGTCTGTCAGTGTGTGTACACAGGGGGACTGGGCTGTCTGGTGATACAAATATCCTCAAAGACAACAAACACACATGACACACACACACTGTGTACACACACATACACACAGGTTTATTTCTCTCCCAACCCTGCTAGATCTAATTACCATAATATAACACACCTAACCACAAGCTAAAACATACACTTTTTTGTGTTATTTTTAAACTCTGGACCCCCCCCCCCCCCCACCCCTCTCTCCAGGTCTGTCTTCCTCATGCCTTGCACTAATGACGCTCATGAATATATCTTGTCATAATTACAGCCAGTGTGATATAAATATATTTATAAATAATATGCTGTAAATAGGGTAATTGACAGGACTAATGCTTGCTAGGGAGTTGTCTAGATAATCATTAAATAACAAAATACTGTACAGTTAGCACAAAAAAAAACACTTTGTATGGGTTTGGAGTTTTTTTTTCACACACAAAAAAATCTATTCTACTCGATGGTGGTCTTTATAAATGTGTGTAGTGTTGTTAACCAAAAAATGTACTTGCATTTCTTTAGTGGTCTGTCTTATGTTTTTTTTTCAAGAAAAACTGGATTTTTTTTGGTTTTCTATTTTTTAATATTCTCTCTCGCATTTCATTAATAATTTTGTTAGCGACCTAAAGCTAAGAATCCCTGTCCAATACTCTTTGTCCCACTAGAACTGAACTCACACACCATACACTGTCTGGGTGTTGAATCCCTGTCGCGGGAACAGATCGGATTGACAAAACCGTCCGCCTGTCTCATAACGTCTCAGTAAGAATGTAACAACGTTGTAGGAACAATGTAACAACAACAGTAGTAGTAGTAGTAGTAGAATAAAAAGAGACTGTTCTGTTCTACTGTTGGTACTAGCTGGTGGATCATGATGATGATGATGAATAAATGGATTAACTCATAGGGATGTACATTGTTTGTTGTTGCTGTGGAAAGTTAATTGCAGATGGGGAAAAAAATAACAAATGCAAGCATTTTACAGTACTGTTAAATAATGACCAAATAAATACAGAAATAAAATGTAGAATTTATATGGGATGGAGGTTGTATTGTGTGTGGAGTAAAATCTTTTGTTTTAAGGTTGTTTTCAGGTGTTCCAGTTACTCTTACTGTACTCTGTTAAGGGTAAAGAACCCCTACCACTCTGCCTGAGGTCTCCTGTGAAGTTATGTAATGTTTCTCTGACCATTTGCTGCGTTTAAAACAACTGGGAACTGGGAAATCTCAGACTTCAGTGTGCTCAAGACAACTGGGAACTCTGGGAGGGCAAAAATGAGCTCTGACTGAGAAATATCTTCTGAACGGTCATCCAACTAGGAATTCCATGTAAGACACTCGGGCATCTTTCTAGAGCTCCAAAGTCATGATTTGACCTCGTTTTTTTCTCCCCGAGTTCCCAGTTGTCTGGAAATCACCATTTGACCCCTCAGCTTTGCCTAATGAGGTCACAGCAACTTAGGTCCTGGTGGTCTTTGGGCTCCCGAGTGGCACCGCGGTCTAAGGCACTGCATCTCAGTGCTAGGTGTTACCAGGCTGTATTACAACCGGCCGTGATTGGTAGTCCCATAGGGCGGCACACAATTGGCCCAGCGTCGTCAAGGTTAGGGTTTGGCCAGGGTAGGCCATCGTTGTAAATAAGAATTTGTTCTTAACTGACTTGCCTAGTTAAATAAAGGTTAAATAAATAAATATCAGACTTGTCCTCACCCTGGCTCTCAGAAAGCAGCCCCGACAGCTTACAGACAAGGAGTTATGATGACTGAATATTATCAGGTCAGAATAACAAAACTATGTTGTAAAATGCAATAATGGGCCTATAATAGGAAACATATGTTAACATTTAGCTACTAGTGTAACTACAAGGCCTGTTACATTATTGTGGTATTTGTAAGGCAGACATCAGGAGCAGCTTTTGTCTGCCCTTCCCATTTCGGTAGACTACTGCAGGCCTAGGCCTACTTTTATGCCTATGACGGTTTCTGACACTACATTTGTCACTGCTCGGTTACATTTGACCTTGAAATTCTTGCTACAAATTGTTACATTTTTGTGACCTCTCCCCTGATTCATAGCCTACTGGAATACCCATTTTTGTCTCCCCTAGTGGAGAAAAAACGGACCTACAATGACAAATAAAAAAAGTAGGGATGAGCGCCATGTCTGATTCTCCGGTAGTGTAATAGAGAACGGGACACTTTAACGTTTTAGCTCCAGGGTCGGGGATCGCGTTCGGTCTCGGTATCGAGGATGTCCGAGAGCGCAGGGGTTCAGCAGGGCTCCCCGGCCATCGGTGCGGCGGGATCGGCTCCTGCGGCTCCGGGAGCCGGGGGAACGGAGGGTTCGGGCGCCACGGTAGGATCGGCACGAATCGCGGCGAAGAAGGCGCAGCTCCGCTCCTCCCCGCGCCCTAAGAAACTGGAGAAGCTCGGAGTGTATTCCTCTTGCAAGGTAGTTTGTCGTCCATTATTAAATGATTTAGCAATTATTATACATTTTTCAATGTTTTGCAAGTGGATTGTGCTTCAAATGCTTGTTAGTTTGCAGTGCTGCTATAATGCAAGCGCAGTAAAGGAAGCCATTGCCGCACAATATATATATTTTTTCATATCCCTCATTCTCTATTTATGCAAAATGGTCCTTTTGGAAAATAATATCAGGACCAAAAACGTCAACATGTTCAGTATGGCGCTCCCATATTTACTATTACAATGTTTCTTTCTAGGCGGGAGAGTAGATTTAAACATTCTCTTGCGCTTTGACAAATTCAGGCTTTGCGTGGTGGTGCATAGCCTTAATGACTCCAAGCTAGGGGAGTGTGCGGAGTGTAATTCACCCCTCTGGAAAAGTGACAGTGTTTTTGCTGTCTGTCAGCGTGGCGCGGCGTTGTAAAGTATTAAGTATTTATTGCGTTTATATAACATCTGCAAGGAGAGACGTCTTTGTTTTGACAGGGTGACAGCTGCTGGCGGGGCGGAGTTTGTTGTTGTCCATCGGCGCATGTTCCTGTGCGCAGCTCCAGCTGAAAATAATAACAGACATGTAGCGCTTGTAGTAAGAGGGCTGTCCCACCAGGCGCGGACTTAGCTATGCGTTTTACATATACATTTTACTAATTTAGCTTTAGCAGAGGCTCTTATCCAGATGGACTTACAGGTAGTGAATTCATCTTAAAGCGAAAATCCACTCAAAAACGACTAAAATATAGTTTTGAGTAGATTTTCCCTTTAAAATAGCTAGGTGAGACAACCACATATCTCAGTCATAGTAAGTACAGTTTCCTCAATAAAGTAGATATCAGCAGCAAAGTTAGCGCTAGTATGCCACTTGTTTACCAAGCTGTCCATCACTTGTCAACTTATGAAGATATCAGAGAAGTTAAACAGGTTTATAAACATGTAATAGCATGTGTGTGCGCTTATGTGGCTTTATAACCCTTGTGACCCTGTGCTGTAGGCTGAGGGGGCCTGTAAGTGTAACGGCTGGAAGAGCCAGAACCCCCCTCCAACGCCGCCCCGTACGGACCAGCTGCCCAACTCTGTCAACCTGCTGGAGCCCTGCCGCAGTTGTTCCCACACACTGGGTAAGACTAGGGGTAGATGGTACAGGCAGATGTAATGTTCCAGAAAAGCCAAGTAATAAAGCAGGTTTTCAGAGCTACATTAGTCAGAAAAACAAAATAAAGTCTGTCCTCTCCCTCCCTCTCTGTCTCTCTCTGTCTCTCTCTCTTTTACTTTCTCTCCTTCTCAGGTGACCATGTAACCCACCTGGAGAACGTCTCAGAGGAGGAGATGAACAGGCTTCTGGGTATAGTCCTGGACGTGGAGTACCTGTACACATGTGTTCACAAAGAGGAGGACGCTGACACCAAACAAGTCTACTTCTCCCTCTTCAAGGTAGGCCACAGCTCAACATGTCAACAACACATTACTTTCAGTGCATCTGTCTCACAATTTCTTCTTTCTCCTTCAGCTGTTGAGGAAATGCATCCTACAGATGGGCAAACCTGTAGTGGAGGCACAGGAGAGTCCTCCCTTTGAGAAACCCAGCATCGAACAGGCAAGTACACACACACACACACACACGCACGCACGCACGCACGCACGCACACACACACACACTCTGAGGAAAAGTGACATAAAATATCACATTTAGATCAGACTTCCACAAGATGTAGACATTATATGTTGTTTACATGATCTCTGTGTGTCTTCAATAGGGGGTGAATAACTTTGTCCAGTACAAGTTCAGCCATCTTCCCTCCAAGGAGCGACAGACCATCGTGGAGCTGGCCAAGATGTTCCTCAACCAGATCAACTACTGGCAGCTGGAGACGCCCTCGCAGAGACGACAGCGGGCTCCTGCTGATGATGCTGCCGGGTACAAAGTAAACTACACCAGGTAGCAGGCGCCTTTTGATGATTCAATTGCAACTGCTGGCAGGCGCACTTTGATGATGTGTTCACAGTCGTGACATGTTTATACACACTGCACTGACCACACTGTGGGCTGGCTTCATGTTCTTAATGCTTATGGGGGTCTCAGTGCCCACCTTCATTTCGCAAACACTTAAACATCGATTACTGTAGCTCTGGTGTGTTTAGTGCCCAGTACACCTGTAACTTGAACCTTGGTACCAACAGATACACTGTCCTCCTAGAGCTGATGAAAACCTCTTCATACCAATACATGATGCACACATTTCATTCAAATTGTATCACCGTTATAACCCATAATCAAGCCCATATTTTTGTGGTGTGTTTTTCCCCCCAGATGGCTGTGCTACTGCAACGTCCCCCAGTTCTGTGACAGTCTACCGCGGTACGAAACGACCCAGATCTTCGGTCGGACCCTGCTGGGCTCAGTCTTCACTGTGATGAGGAAACAGCTGCTAGAGCAGGCCAGGCAGGAGAAGGATACGTTACCCCCAGAGAAACGCACTCTCATCCTCACACACTTCCCCAAGTAAGAGACACACTGAGGGAATACATACGCATCGTGCACACACGCACACACACACACGAGGTAGAGGAGGATTCCTTGTCTCTGTCAACAGTAGGTGTGATGATGAAGACATCTGTGTGCTGTAGATTCCTGTCCATGTTGGAGGAGGAAGTGTACAGTCACAGCTCTCCCATCTGGAGCGAAAACTTCCTGGTTGGATCCACAGGAGGACAGATCCCCATCCATACAGGTAAACACACCTGACCCTTGAACTGTGGCCAGTGATATATGGGGGGTAGTTTAGTGTTAGCACACAATTAGGCAACACACTAGCACAGGGGTATTTACAACCGGGGGGCTCTGCAGGGGGTCCATGAACATATACAGTACCAGTTTAAAGTTTGAACAAACTTAGTCATTCAAGGGTTTTTCTTTATTTTTACTATTTTCTACATTGTAGAACAATAGTGAATGAATTAAATCTATGACATAACACATATGGAATCATAAAGTAACCAAAAAAGTGTTAAACAAATTAAAATATATTTGATATTCTTCAAAGTAGCCACCCTTTGCCTTGATGACAGCTTTGCACGCTCTTGGCATTCTCTCAACCAGCTTCACCTGGAATGCTTTTCCAACAGTCTTGAAGGAGTTCCCACAAATGCTGAGCAATTGTTGGCTAATTTTTCTTCACTCTAAATCATCACAAACCATCTCAATTGGGTCAAGGTCGGGTGATTGTGGAGGCCAGGTCATCTGATGCAGCACTTCATCACTCTCCTTCTTGCTCAAATAGCCCTTACACAACCTGGAGGTGTGTTGGGTCATTGTCCTTTGGAAAAACAAATGATAGTCCCACTAAGCGCAAAAAAGATGGGATGGTGTATCGCTGCAGCACCCACACACCACCTCCATGCCTCACGGTGCGAACCAAACATGCGGAGATCATCCGTTCACCTACTCTGCGTCTCACAAAGACACGGCGGTTGGAACCAAAAATCTAACTTTTTGACTCATCAGACCAAAGGACAGATTTTCACCAGTCTAATGTCCATTGCAAATTTTTCTTGGCCCAAGCAAGTCTCTTCTTATTGGTGTCCTTTAGTAGTGGTTTCTTTTTGCAGTAAATCGACCATGAAGGCCTGATTCACTTAGTCTCCTCTGAACAGTTGATGTTGAGATGTGTCACGAACCGGCTCGAAGCCCATAACAAAAAGGGAGACGACGTGGAGATAAGGAATAACAAAATATATTTATTAACTAAAGTAAACTAAATACAATTAACAATGGTGTGTGTTGTCAGTAATCAGTAGTGTAAGTGAATGGTTGCGTGTATAAATGTGATAATGAGGGGTGTTGAAAGGTGCCAACGCAAACAAACAAAAACAGCCACAAAAAAATGCCTCAATCCAAAATCTATCAGTGTGTCTGCATGGAGAGTCTCCTCAATGAATGGGGAAGAGGTGCATTTATCCTGGGACACACCCGGGCCCAGGTGTGTCCCATTTCACTGATGACCCTCCCGGCTCCGCCCACCAACTTCCTATTAAGGAAAACAAGAGCATAGAGAAAGAATTTGGCAGACAGAGTGGAAGGGTCGTCACAGATGTGTCTGTTACTTGAACTCTGTGAAGCATTTATTTGGGTTGCAATCTGAGATGCAGTTAACTCTAATGAACTTATCCTCTGCAGCAGAGGTAACTCTGAGTCTTCTTTTCCTGTGGTGGTCCTCATGAGAGCCAGTTTCATCATAGCGCTTGATGGTTTTTGTGACTGCACTTGAAGAAACTTTCACAGTTCTTGAAATGTTCTGTATCGACTGGACTTCATGTCATAAAGTAATGATCGACTGTTGTTTTTCTTTGCATATTTGAGCTGTTCTTGCCATAATATGGACTTAGTATTTTTCCAAATAGGGCTATCTTCTGTATACCACCCCTACCTTGTCACAACACAACTGATTGGCTCAAATGCATTAAGAAGGAAAGGAATTCCACAAATTAACTTTTAACAAGGCACACCTGTTAATTGAAATGCATTCTAGATGACTGCCTCATGAACCTGGTTGAGAGAATGCCAAGAGGGTGCAAAGCTGTCATCAAGGCAAAGGGTGGCTTCTTTGAAGAATCCAAAATAATTGTTGATTTGTTTAACACTTTTTTGGTTACTACATGATTCCATATGTGTTATTTCATAGTTTAGATGACTTCTCTATTATTCTACAATTGAGAAAAGATTACAAATAAAGAAAAACCCTTGAATGAGTAGGTGTGTATAAACTTTTGGCTGGTACTGTATATATATTTTTAAATGTTTTTTATGAATATCGCTAGCAACAACAGAATAAACACATTTTGAATTACATACACTACCATTGAAAAGTTTGAGGTTACTTAGAAATGTCCTTGTTTTCGAAAGGAAATCACATTTTTTGTCCATTAAAATAACATCAAATTGATCAGAAATACAGTGTAGACATTGTTAATGTCGTAAATGACTATTGTAGCTGGAGAAACGGCTGATTTTTAATGGATACCAGTCTCAACATCAACAGTGAAGAGGCGACTCCGGGATGCTGGCCTTCTAGGCAGAGTTGCAAATAAAAGCCATATCTCAGACTGGCCAATAAAAAGAAAAGGTTAAGATGGGCAAAAGAACACAGACACTGGACGGAGGAACTCTGCCTAGAAGGCTAGCATTCTGGAGTCACCTCTTCACTGTTGACGTTGAGACTGTTGTTTTGCGGGTACTATTCAATGAAGCTGCCATTTTAGGACTTGTGAGGCATCTGTTTCTCAAACTAGACACTCTAATGTACTTGTCCACTTGCTCATTTGTGCACCAGGACCTCCCACTCCTCTTTCTATTCTGGTTAGAGCC
Organism: Salmo salar; assembly: GCF_965601325.2. Taxonomy (NCBI): domain Eukaryota; kingdom Metazoa; phylum Chordata; class Actinopteri; order Salmoniformes; family Salmonidae; genus Salmo; species Salmo salar. The sequence goes on from NC_138317.1 coordinate 31,972,392, forward strand.
AGTTTGCGTTGTTCTGTGAAGGGAGTAGTACAAAGCACCCACGAATAGGTCAATAGGCTACCGGTCAAAGGCTACCGGTCAGTAGGCTACCAGTCAGTAGGCTATCTGTCAGTAGGCTACCGGTCAGTAGATAACCAGTCAGTATGCTACCGGTCAATAGGCTACGGTCACTAGGCTACCGGTCAGTAGATAACCGGTCAGTAGGCTCCGGTCAGTAGGCTACCGGTCAGTAGACTACTGGTCAGTAGGCTACGGTCAATAGGCTACCAGTCACTAGGCTTCCATTGCAACAAGTTCCGCTGTCTGCTGGTAAGTTTTCTTGACTTGGACATACATGATTGCCAACACATGGCTAACCTTTGTTCAGCCATCTAAACTGCTTCTCTTTAGCGAAAATGTGTTTGGATGTCTAGCTAATAGGTTATGCTAGATTTTACACTTCCTCTTCCAATTATAATGTGGGGAGGTCAATTTTTTTTTTTACTATTCCAAATCTATTCATTTTAAAAGGTTTATTACTTATCCTTGCCATTATCATTCACCTGATGATAAGACAAGACATGTGAATTAATTGTTTTTGCTAACGTATGATGGGTGTCCCTGGGTCGTCTGTTTGCATGGGAGGGGGTCCCTGTGCAACAAAAGGTTGAAGACCCCTGCACTACCAGGATACACTTCCACACCCCACCACCAGGTGGCAGCACCAACCGGGTCAAGGCCGGGGCTCTGCTAGGAAGCCTTCATAAGCACATCAGGTGCAGGCATTTAGGGTGATCGTCAGTCTGTCCCAGCTGGCAGAGCTGTGAGGCTGCTGGTTTGTTTGGTGGCCATGAGGCCTTTCGTTTGGTTTTGAGTCTTTAGTTTGGCATGGCTGTTTTTAGTTTTCCCAAAATGTGTTATTTTTTTTGGGGGGGGGGGTCACCAACTGAACAAATACTAATCTCCTTGGACCAAGATGTCAAGAAGGAGTTGGCCCTGGACCCTGGGAAGTTTGCTGTTTCCTGGGCACATGTACATACAACGCAGCCCTCATACTCTGATTTCTCACATCGATGCACACATCAAATCAGGTTACAGACCATGTAACTTGGCCTAATACCCCTTAACATCGTCCCCAGGCTCCTGGCGTGGGAACATTTTGCCTCAAAGTGGGACTTGAAAGGGGTGTGGTTGAAATTGGGTCGGGAAGGGGTGCAAGCCTGCTACAGCTGTATTGGATTGGACTTTTAAAAATGGCGAAAATCCATAAATTTCTATCACAGCAACAGTGTTGCCATATTTGTGGTTTTACCGACAAATTGGGCTACTTTAAAAATGATGTCGTGGGAGAAAATGTATTGTTTGTGTGTTTTTGGGCTATTTCTACGTAGCACCGCGGCCGCCATGTCATTTCTTTAGTCACTAGCCTATGCCTATTGAAATGACAAGTCAATCTCGCAAATGGGCCATTTAACTGTTTGTAGTTTTAACATCTAGCACATAATAACAGCACAATTGCCAGAAAATAGCATGACATTAGTTTTTTATGTTCGTCAAAGTTTCAGGCTCAGAGATTTCGAGATGTCCAACTTTTATCACTCAAACTCTCCTGCATAGTCCATGCGCAAAGGGGATATCAAATTTCAAATCAAATTTATTTTTATATAGCCCTTCGTACATCAGCTGATATCTCAAAGTGCTGTACAGAAACCCAGCCTAAAACCCCAAACAGCAAGCAAAGCATGTGAAAGAAGCACGGTGGCTAGGAAAAACTCCCTAGGAAAAACTCCCTAGAAAGGCCAAAAACCTAGGAAGAAACCTAGAGAGGAACCAGGCTATGAGGGGTGGCCAGTCCTCTTCTGGCTGTGCAGGGTGGATATTATAACAGAACATGGTCAAGATGTTAAAATGTTCATAAATGACCAGCATGGTCAAATAATAATAATCATAGTAGTTGTCGAGGGTGCAACAAGCATGTCCGGTGAACAGGTCAGGGTTCCATAGCCGCAGGCAGAACAGTTGAAACTGGAGCAGCAGCAGGCCAGGTGGACTGGGGACAGCAAGGAGTCATCATGCCAGGTAGTCCTGAGGCATGGTCCTAGGGCTCAGGTCCTCCGAGAGAAAGACAGAAAGAGAGAAAGAGAGAATTAGAGAGAGCATATTTAAATTCACACAGGACACCGGATAAGACAAGAGAAATACTCCAGATGTAACAGACTGACCCTAGCCCCCCGACACATAAACTACTGCAGCATAAATACTGGAGGCTGAGACAGGAGGGATCAGAAGGGATCATATATTTACAATTATAAACCTGGTTCAAGCCCTGAATGCTGATTGGCTGAAAGCCGTGGTATATCAGACCATATACCATGGGTAAGACAACTTTTTTTTACTGTAGTAATTACGTTGGTAACCAATTTATGATGGCAAAAATACACCCCGGGGGTTTGTTGTATATGGCCAATATACCACGGCTAATGACCGTATCCAGGCACTCCGTGTTGCATCATGCTTAAGAACAGCCGTGGTACTGTATATTGGCCGTATACCATACCCCCTTGTGTCTTATTGCTTAATCATAGCAGTCAAACAAGTTAAATAAACATCATTGAAGAAAAAGGATAAGGCGAATTTAATAAGAGCGAATTACATTTTGTCTTCCAAAATATTCAAATTCCTTCAGTACATCATGTCATAGTTCGCAATAATTATTATTTTGAGGAAAATCTAATTTTGCTTCTAATGTTGTTACAAATTACTACGATATTCCTTCTTAATTGCCTTGATAACGTTATGGAAAAAGGGTTTATTGTATAAATATGGCAACTTCTCTATTGCTGTAAAAAAAGAAAAAGGGCTAGTTTTCAGGCCTTTTGGGTGGGTTTTGAGTGGTCTTTGGGCTGGAAATTCTAGCTACACCTGGCAACTCTGCACAGCGATCATATTATTTTTGTAACTCACTTCCTTGTTTAGCCCATAACTTGTGATGCTCACGCTTTGAAAGATGTGATTGATATGAGTGCTTCTCTCCACTGTTAAATTAATCTGATGATCTCACCTGTGTATAATGACAGTGATCAGTGCGCCACCGGTGGCCAGGCCTCTGTACTACAGCACCAGCCCAGTTTCAGTGGACCCATCCAGCTGTGGCAGTGTCAGTCCTGCCAGGAAGACAGCCTCTGCTCTGGAACCCAGCCCAGGTAAACACAACAGGCTCTGGACACAGATCTAGAATCAGCTTACCCACCAGAAATTATAATCTTAACCATTAGGCTCATTCATCCCTCCTCCTCTCCCCTGAGACGATTTCCCAGGTCGTTGCTGTAAATGAGAATGTGTTCTCAGTCAACTTACCTGGTAAAATAAGGGTCAATAAAAAAATAAAAAAATCTGGCTTTAGATCCGTTTCTAGGGGCAACTTGACATATGATCTACCTGTGTAGGTGGGCAGAAGCGGAAGCCATCGGAGCCCATAACCCATGACGAGACTAAGAAGCTCCGGATCGTCGGTGACATCCCCATGGAACTCATCAACGAAGTCATGGCAACCATTACTGACCCGACCTCCATGCTGGGACCAGAGGTAACATCAAACGCTCAGTCAGTCCAACATATAGTCATCAATAATTCCAGAGCTTAACACAGAACCCAAACCGGCTGCGCGCGTGCGCCATCGTGCATACATTTATTTTGTCCCCCAACACCAAACGCGATCACGACACGCAGGTTAAAATATCAAAACAAACTCTGAACCAATTATATTAATTTGGGGACAGGTCGAAAAGCATTAAACATGTATGGCAATTTAGCTAGTTAGCTTGCACTTGCCAGCTAATTTGTCCTATTTAGCTAGCTTGCTGTTGCTCGCTAATTTGTCCTGGGATATAAACATTGAGTTGTTATTTTATCTGAAATGCACAAGGTCTTCTACTCCGCCAATTTATCCACACATAAAACGGTCAACCGAATCATTTCTAGTCATCTCTCTTCCTTCCAGGCTTTTTCTTCTCTTGACTTTATATTGCAATTGGCAACTTTCATAAATTAGGTGCATTACCGCCACTGACCTCGTTCGTCTTTCAGTCACCCACGTGGGTATAACCAATAAGGAGATGGCACGTGGGTACCTGCTTCTATAAACCAATGAGGAGATGGGAGAGGCAGGACTTGCACCGCGATCTGCGTCAGAAATAGAAAGGACTTCTATTTTAGCCCTTGGCAATGCAGACGCTCGCAAGCAGTGGGTGCAATAATTGAATAACATGCATTTCTAAATTTATCTGTTACACTCTATTCCATCTCAGTTAAAAATCAGTTAGTGCATGGATATCTGATTATGATTGCCCCCCCTGTAAGTCAGTGTTTTAGAAACAGTATTATAGAGGTTGATGATGATGTTGAAGCTACTGCTGCTGCTGATGGGACACTGCTAAATCAAATTGAGTAGTGTAATAGGACTTGATGATGATGATGTTAAAGCTACTGCTGCTGCTGATGGAACACTGCTAAATCAAAATGAGTATAATAGGACTTGATGATGATGAGTAAGGCTGACGTCATCTCCTACCCCCCAGACCAGCCTGCTGTCGGCCCACTCAGCCCGTGATGAGGCAGCCCGCCTGGAGGAGAGGAGGGGGGTGATAGAATTCCACGTCATCGGGAACTCCCTCAACCAGAAGCCCAACAAAAGGATCCTGATGTGGCTGGTGGGCCTCCAGAACGTCTTCTCCCACCAGCTGCCTCGCATGCCCAAAGAGTACATCACACGCCTCGTCTTCGACCCGTGAGTGTTACGGTAGAGATGGACCCTGCTTGACCCCAAAGAAAAAAATGGTCCCAACTTTGTAGCACAGAAAGAAAAATATTGATCAGTGGTCATCAACCTTTTCAGAGAGGTGATCACTTTCTGACTCAAAATGCAAGCTGAGCTCTACTGCTCAGAATTTTGTTAACATGACTTATGCCAATGCAACATTAACCAATCAAAAACAGTTCTGTAGCAATGAGGTTTGTGCAGAAGGATATAGGCCCAATACATTATCACTGCATATTGGCTATGCTTGAATTTCCCTGCCAATGTGGTTGTTCTCAGACCATTTTGAAATGATATTTAAAACATGTAGGTAT
>NC_138317.1:31982500-32025000 GCF_965601325.2 Salmo salar
ATCTGTTCAGAGTCCGACATCTGTTCAGAGTCCGACATCTGTTCAGAGTCCGACATCTGTTCAGAGTCCGACATCTGTTCAGAGTCCGAACATCTGTTCAGAGTCCGACATCTGTTCAGGGTCCTACATCTGTTCAGAGTCCTACTGCATGTAGACGTCACATCTGTGAACAACTGGACTGCCTGGGAGAAACGGGGAGGGATAGTCAGCCAGTCAATTACTCAGCCATTCAGTCTGTCCGTCTCCAGATTGGTCTTACTGGGTCGTAATGGTGTAGGGTGAAGTTGCCACTAGACACTGATCTTGGGTCAGTTTTGCATTTTCCCTACTAATGGTAACAGTTATGATTGTGGGATGGGAAGCTGATCCTTGATCTGTACCTAGGGGAAACCTCTCCTCAGGAGTCATAGTAATCAGTAATTAGTTTTAATGTGTATGTGTGTGTTACCTAACGCGCGTGTGAGTGTACACATGAGGTCTGTGTCTCAGAATGTATGAGGTCAAAGTTTCTATGTATGTTATTAGAGTTCATCCTGCCAAAAAAAGGAAAATTATATTTCAAATCCGTATGTATACATTAAGTAATTCAAGAGGTTAAACCTCTTGAATTATTTAATATATATTTTCAATGTACTGTATATAAGTTACCCGTCTTGCTTGTCCATGTAAAAAGTCTCATAAGGCAAAAGGTGACCATGAAAAAGCACTTATTTATTTTTCAAGCAACTATTCAGCACCACATGGTGAATAAGAACATTTTTGTTTTCCATCGAGCTGTTTTGTGTTTTTAGGGAAATGCACGCTATGGCTAATTTAACCATGTATAGTTCATCCTTATTTATGTGCTATAATTTAAAGGAATAATGCTTAACAAAAGGTCTTAATTTATTTTGCCTAATTATTTCTGTCTAGCAAATGGAGATTGCAGTACTATCTTGTTTTTCTGTTTTGTATAAAGATGTTTGTACTTTTTAAACTATAGGATAAATCTGGATTTTGTGATATGTCTGGAGGAGTTATTACATGGCCTTTGTACTATTGCTTTTAATGCCGTAGTTATAACCGATTTTATAGACTAATTAAAATAGAAGTGAAAATAATGGATTGGAGTTGTTTTTGCTGCTGCAAATTACACTGACTGAGAAGTTCAGATCTTTGCAAATCTATGTAGAGCAAAAGCCCTGTTTGTACATGGCACTAACATGCTCCTGTCGTTTCCATATTCTAATTGAGCCCACACGTTTAGACCGGTGTAGATGAGTAAAATAACTGATTGTGATCAGATCTTCCTGACCACCTCTGGAGCTGGGAAGAGCTTAGTGACAATTTGTTTGCAAGGGGTGTAGGTTGGAGGTGAATGGAGGGGGTTAAAAACAGGTTGTGACACATGGTTGCCAGTTCAAATCCCAGTGCAGCTTTTGTTATCCAACCTTAGCCAACATACTTTAACGAATCACACCTCAAATCTACTGACATTCTAAATGATTGAACAGCATGGCACTTCTAGTGTCAGGTTTGTTGGTTTGATTCCAGGGGCCACCGATACGTAAAATGTATGCATTCATGACAATAAGGGTTCTATTCAATCCATATGACGGAAGCTCGGCGTTACAAAGTGATTGAAATATAAAGGCAATGTTCCTTGCATTCATCTTGCGTATTTCGGCTCAATTGCAAATGACCTTTACCTCTATCACGCAACATTGATACAAATGCAGTGCCATCCCCCTACTGGCCTGATGACCTTTCTATACACTTGCCTTTCAAAAGGTAGTACGAATTTCAAAAGCCATTGAGTTAGACTTTTGTCACTTGAAAACCCACAAAAATGGTCAGAGGATGGTGGGAGGAGCTATAGGACGGGCTCATTGTAATGGCATGTATGGAAAGGTATCAAACACATGGAAACCCCGTTTCATTCCATTACAGCTATTCCATTCAGCTCCCACCATTCTCCTATGATACGACAGGAACTCTGGAACGTAGAAATCCACATCCTTACAACAGACCTGTTCACATTCCGTTTGTAGAACTCATGTACAACGCACTTGTCACTATGGTTGTGACGTGTGACAGAATTTTCATGCAATCTCTCTTGTATCACGACCATTAAGTCAAAGTGTTGTATAACCTGAGTGTGTACGGGACAATAAACACTCAGCTGAATAGGGATTATGGACTGAAAGTTTATTATTATAAAATCAAAACATGTTACACATGAAAACAGGGCCATGTAGAGAATACATATTCAAAGATCTTGAAAAGGCAAGCTAAATATACACTATTTACAACAGCCAAATGAAAACAACCATAGGTGAAGGTACATGTTGTGGTTGACGTCTTCTCAAACAGAATATTTATCTGATGTTGCCCTCTACAGGTGGCTAACAATCCATACAGTCATCGAGATAGAGAACACATTTTTTGGGTGATTTGATTGAATGTCACCAATGCCCATGATGATTTGGCCAAATTCAGCATACGGTGAACAACAAAGAATCGACAATTAAAGCTGTTCTCCATTTCATTGGACAAAAACAACTAACATGTGGGACACAGACTTAAGTATTCACAACAAAAAATCCTCTCAAACTAATATGAATGGGTAAAACGTGTGTTCAATGTGAAGACATGTCAGCGACATCCCACAAATGACTCGTTGTATTTCTCCAACGACAGCCGAGTCTTCATGGACTTCCTGGGTTTCTGTTTGAAGATGGGAGAGAGGAGGAACTTGGTGTCTGTGAACTTGTCTCCACGTCTCAGTTTTCTGCAGGACAGGAAATAAGAGAGAGATAAGAGATGGTGGTAAAGAGAGAGAGATTCTCTTCAAAAATGACTGGCATGAGCAACACTGGGGCATTACAGAAATAATAGGTTATTTAGCTGTTTACATGTTGTGTACTGCTGCTTTCACTCGTTGTTCATTGAAATTAATGGGAGAGAGTTACGCTCTGTAAGAGTTACGTGTTGTCATTTTCAAAAAACATTTGAGCAGTAAACCAAGAAAGAAACCCACACATTTCAAAAATTCCCTTGGAATTCCCCTTTCACTTTTAATACTCACGCGTGCAGCGATGGCTCTTTGTAGTCCACTGTCATCGTGGACCGCCTCTTGCGGCCGGGGACAAGGGTGGAACATCGGTCTGAAGGGCGGGAGCTCTTTAAAGAGAACTTCCGATAGGCTGCAGGGGTAAGATTGGTCACATCACTCAGAGTGAAGCTCCGCCCAGTTCTGACACTAAGCCCACCTGTGGTGCGAGGACAAAGTGAATTGTCAGCGCAGAAACGTTGGGGGGAAACTATAATGTTTCGGTAGATATTGACAGCAGTGGACCAGTGTTTCAGACAGAGGTGGAGGAATGAGAGAAGAGATATTAAGATACAGCCAAATAGTGTTCAGAGAAGAAGAACACTGCTCATGTTTAACATATACAGTACCAGTCAAAAGTTTGGACACACGTACTCATTCCATGTTTTTTGTTTTTACATTGTAGAATAATAGTGAAGATATCAAAACTATGAAATAACACATATGGAATATTGTAGTAACCAAAAAAAGTGTTAAACAAATCAAGATATATTTTATATTTGAGATTCTTCAAAGTAGCCACACTTTGCCTTGATGACAGCTTTGCACACTTTTGGCATTCTCTCAACTAGCTTCATGAGGTCGTCACCTGGAATGCATTTCAATTAACAGGTGTGACTTGTTAAAAGTTAATTTGTGGACACAACAGTTGTGTTGTGACAAGGTAGGGGTGGTATACAGAAGATGGCCCTATTTGGTAAAAGACCAAGTCCATATTATGGCAAGAACAACTCAAATAAGCAAAGAGAAATGACAGTCCATCATTAGTTTTAGACATGAAGGTCTTATGTTTCTTCAAGTGCAGTTGCAAAAACCATCAAGTGCTATGGTGAAACTGGCTCTCATGAGGACCGCCACAGGAAAGGAAGACCGAGTTACCTCTGCGGCAGAAGATAAGTTCATTAGAGTAGCCAGCCTCAGAAATTGCAGCCCAAATAAATGCTTCAGAGTTCAACTAACAGACACATCTCAACATCAACTGTTCAGAGGAGACTCAGGTGAATCAGGCCTTCATGGTTGAATTGCTGCAAAGAAACCACTACTAAAGGACACCAATAAGAAGAAGAAGAGACTTGCTTGGGCCAAGAAAAGCGAGCAATGGACATTAGACTGGTGGAAATCTGTCCTTTGGTCTGATGAGTCCAAATGTGAGATTTTTGGTTCCAATCGCCATGTCTTTGTGAGATGCAGAGTAGGTGAACGGATGATCTCTACCTGTGTAGTTCCCACCGTGAAGCATGGAGGTGTGATGGTGTGGGGGTGCTTTGCTGGTGACACTGTCAGTGATTTATTTAGAATTTAAGGCACATTTAACCAGCATGGCTACCACAGCATTCTGCAGCGATACACCATCCCATCTGGTTTGCGCTTAGTGGGAATATCATTTGTTTCTCAACAGGACAATGACTCAAAACACACATTCTGTGTAAGTGCTATTTTACCAAGGGGAGTGATGGAATGCTGTATCAGATGACCAGGCCTCCACGATCACCCGACCTCAACCCAATTGAGATGGTTTGGAGCGCAGAGTGAAGGAAAAGTAGCCAACAAGTGCTCAGCATATGTGGGAACTCATTTAAGACTGTTGGAAAAGCATTCCTCATGAAGCTGGTTGAGAGAATGCCAAGAGTGTACAAAGCTGTTATCAAGGCAAAGGGTGGCTACTTTGAAGACTATAAAATAAATCTTGATTTGTTGAACACTTTTTTTTGGATACTACATGATTCCATGTTTTACGTCATAGTTTTGATATCGTCACTATTATTCTACAATGTGCGGCAGGTAGCCTAGCGGTTAGAGCGTTGGGCCAGTAACTGAAAGGTTGCTAGATCGAATCTCTGAGCTGACAAGGTAGAAATCTGTCGTTCTGCCCCTGAACAAGGCAGTTAACCCACTGTTCCTAGGCCGTCATTTTAAATAAGAATGTTATTAACTGACTTGCCTAGTTTAATAAAGATTAAATGAAAAAGAATAATAATAAACTAAAAAGAAAATAGATAAAAATAAACAAATAAATAAAAATAAATGTTGAAAACAGTAAAAATAAAGAAAAACCTTTGAATGAATAGACGTGTCCAAACTTTTAACTGGTACTGTAAGTGTAGTGTGAAAGAATGAGAGGACACTGATTTAGCATCATTCATTAACATGCCCTAAGCAGCTAACTGGGCTGTACCTGTCCTCTTGCATGTTTTGGGGATGTGTGAGACGTGGTTCTGGGGGGTGCTGCAGGTCGGTATCCCAGGAGACTCACAGGAGGAGTCCCTGAAACCAGACAGGACATTGCCGATCCTCATCATCTCCTCCTCCACTCCTGGAGTGACGGGAAGCAGAGCCTCCTCTTTATCTTGTCTGTGGTGCTCTGGAACACAACCACCATCATCATTTACAACTTTTCACTTGTGTCCCAAATGGCACCCTAATCCCTATATACATGTTGAAGTCGGAAGTTTGCATACACCTTAGCCAAATACATTTAAACTCAGTTTTTCACAATTCCTGACATTTAAAACTAGTAAAAATGTCTTAGGTCAGTTAGGATCACCACTTTATTTTAAGAATGTGAAATGTCCGAATAATAGTAAAGAGAATTATTTATTTCAGCTTTTATTACATTCCCAGTGGGTCAGAAGTTTACATACACTCAATTAGTATTTGGTAGCATTGCCTTTAAATTGTTTAACTGGGGTCAAACATGTCGGGTAGCCTTCCACAAGCTTCCCACAATAAATTGGGTTAATTTTGGCCCATTCCTCCTGACAGAGCTGGTGTAACAGAGTCAGGTTTGTAGGCCTCTTTGCTCACACATGCTTTTTCAGTTCTGCCCACACATTTTCTATAGGATTGAGATCAGGTCTTTGTGATGGCCACTCCAATACCTTGACTTTGTTGTCCTTAAGCCATTTTGCCACAACTTTGGAAGCATGCTTGGGGTCATTGTCCATTTGGAAGACCCATTTGCGACCAAGATTTAACTTCCTGACTGATGTCTTGAGATGTTGCTTCAATATATCCACATAATTTTCCTCCCTCATGATGCCATCTATTTTGTGAAGTGCACCAGTCCCTCCTGCAGCAAAACAACATGATGCTGCCACCCCCGTGCTTCATGGTTGGGATGGTGTTCTTCAGCTTGCAAGCATCCCCCTTTTTCCTCCAAACAAAAGAATGGTCATTATGGCCAAACAGTTGTATTTTCATTTCATCAGACCAGACCTTTTCTCCAAAAAGTACGATCTCTGTCCCCATGTGCAGTTGCAAACCGTAGTCTGTATTTTTTTATGGCAGTTTTGCTTCTTCCTTGCCGAGTGGCCTTTCAGGTTATGTCGATATAGGACTCGTTTTACTGTGGCTATAGATACTTTTGTACCTGTTTCCTCCAGCATCTTCACAAGGTCCTTTGCTGTTGTTCTGGGATTGATTTGCACTTTTCGCACCAAAGTACGTTCATCTCTAGGAGACAGAACGCGTCTCCTTCCTGAGCGGTATGATGGCTGTGTGGTCCCATGGTGTTTATACTTGCGTGCTATTGTTTGTACAGATGAACGTGGTACCTTCAGGCGTTTGGAAATTGCTCCCAAGGATGAACCAGACTTGTGGAGGTCTACAATTGTTTTCTGAGGTCTTGGCTGATTTCTTTTGATTTTCCCACTGAGTTTGAAGGTATGCCTTGAAATACATCCACACCTCCAATTGACTCAAATGAGGTCAATTAGCCTATCAGAAGCTTCTAAAGCCATGACATAATTTTCTGGAATTTTCCAAGATGTTTAAAGGCACAGTCAACTTAGTGTATGTACACTTCTGACCCACTGGAATTGTGATACAGTGAATTTTAAGTGAAATAATCTGTCTGTAAACAATTGTTGGAAAAATTACTTGTGTCATGCACAAAGTAGATGTCCTAACCGACTTGCCAAAACTATAGTTTGTTAACAAGACATTTTTGAGTGGTTGAAAAATGAGTTTTAATGACTACAACCTAAGTGTATGTAAACTTCTGACTTAAACTCTATATAGTGCACTACATAGGGAATAAGGTTCCATTTGTGACGACGCCTCAGTCATGGCAATAGACTATCTACCATTCCAAGCATGCCCACTTACCTGGGTGGCCCTCAAGACCCTGATCTTCCATTGGACCAGGACTGTCAACAAAGACACTCCCAGGGGTTTCTGGGAGTTGGAGTTCTGTCTCAGGGACCTCAGCGGGCCCAGCTGTGGGACTGGCCTCTACTCTGGTGACTGGATAGACACAGGTGATAAGCAGCAGATACAACACATAACCTATCTTCCTATAACAGCACGTATAATCTGTACGTTGTTCATTGCTCACCACGTGACAACTGTCGTTTAGGAGGGGGGACGTTCTCCTTGTATCTGGCTGCTTTAAAGGGCCGTCTCCTGCGAGCAGGGGTGGGCTTGGCCTGCTCTGCGTGGCCCTGTGTCTTTCGTACGACACGGCTTTGAGGAACGTAAGGACTACCCTCTGACTCAGACGAGCTGGCCTCCAAGGCAACATCCATGGCAACCACAGACAACGGCTGCATCCAAATCGAGCTCTGTCTCCTTTCTGGTTCCTCCTTGCGTTGTTTGTCAAGGACCACAGGGGTGGGACTGACCTCCATTCTGGATACTAGACACAGGAGATGAACAACTATTTAAACAGACACAATAGCATATCCTCTTCTATATTAGAATATGTGGAAACCTATAGCCCTCATATCTACATCTGTGCCTACTATAATTGTATGTTACCTGCACACAAGTTGAAGATTTACAGCAATGATTCAGAGCAACCATCAAGGTACCTGATTAGTAATTGCAAAGACAGTCATCCTAATTGTCTACGTTAACAGTTAGATGCTCACCATGTAACAACTCTGGTTTGGATGGGGGGCCGTTCTCCTTGTCTGTAGCTGCTTTGGAGGGTTGACCTCTGGCTCTACGAGCGAGGGTGGGCTTGACCTGGTCCTGGGGGCTCCGTCTCCTCCGTTTCTGAGGAACGTAGGGGCTGTCTTCTGACTCAGAAGACGAAGATGAACTGGACTCAGATGATGACAGAGTCCTCTTCGGGTTCTGTTTCTGTCCCCTCTCCACCTCCTGTATGGGTGTGTCTCGGGGGTTATCCTTGGGTCCGCTACTCTTGAAGGGGGTGAGGTGTACCCCGTCCTCGCAGTCGAAGTCAAAAGTGTCATTGAATCCCTGAGATGTGTTGAGGGAGGTGTTGAGAGGTGCAGCGGAGGCCGCCCCGGTTCTGGACCGTGTGGCCGAGCGGTCCCGGCTCTTGGACCGTGCTCTGGGTTTAGAGGTCTCCCAGGGTTTCTTCAGAGGGGGGCGGTCCGGTTTGAGGCCCCTCTCTTGCTTGCGTGCAGCCAGTTCGAGTTTAGGCCGCGGTAGATGGGCCTGTTTCACTTTGTTCCGGGGTTGCTGCTGTTGATTTGCTGGTTTAGCCGGGGGCTCTGGGGTGAAGTGCTGTTGGAACTCCTCTGAGCCAATCGGATTGCCTCTCTCCATCTTTACTTCCTCTATGTGGTTCTGGCCTCTCCTGGCGTTTAGAACCAGGCTCTCCACTACGACCTCAGTCTCTTTCTGTATGAGAGGTTCTGGAGGGGCGCTGTGGTTCTGCTCATAGAACGAGGAACGGCGCCCTTTCCGCACACGCTCAGATCGCCTCCCTCTGCCTTCCACCCGGCGACGTCTCACACCCACTGTCTTTGGCAACTCCACTTGCCCGTCACTTTCGCTTTGTCCCGCCCCTTTAGGAAACTGAGGCTCTGAGGGAGGAGAATGGATCTCTTTGTCAACGACATGGATGGTTCATTAAAAGTGACACATCCTAACAGACGTGCACATTGTTGTCGTGATTTTCTGTCTAATTATCCAAAGTAACGTCACAATTCTGGAGTGAAAGCCCTAACAGTTCAAATCTGTTAGAATGGTTTGTCTGGTAAATGTCATTTCATATACCTGAGCTGATTGGTGAGAGTGGGGCTTCGTCCTTCACAGGATCTTCCAGAGCAGCTCGGCTTTGAATTCTCCTGCACAAAAGGAACAAAAAGGGAAAAGTTTGACATTTCAGGGAGGAATTGATGACATTCACAAGGTGACAGGAGATGGGATGAAGCACACTGGACATTAAACAGTGGCTCTTTGAATGTGAGAAATATGATGCATTCAGTTGATATGATATTTGAATAGCTCACCTGGAGGTGTCCACTGGCTTTGGTGGTTCAGCAAGGAGCTGTGCAGGTCCAGTCTAAGCCACACGCACACACACACACAAAGGGAAGTGAACAACTTTCTGTGATGAAAAGCACCCATAGCAGTTACTCAGTTTGACCCAATCAGTCATTCAGGCAGCTTCATACCTGTACATTACTGGCCTGAGCCTCCTGATCTTTCAGCCTCTTCTTGAGCATGAGGAGGTGGAGGAAGAGGGCCTGCTGCTCCCTCTTCATCTGTAGGATGATACCGTTGGCCTGCCTCACCTTTTCTTTCTCGGCCTGCAGGGCCAGAGCCAGGGCTTTGTTATTGATCTGCACGTTCTTCAGGATAATTGGCTTCACGTTGCCCGCTGTAAAGAGAAGAGGGCGCTAGCTGAGATAGACTCCTCTTCAAAGGGTAACCACCATATGAGTTGTGAAATTACTATAGTAGCTAGCTAGATAACTAGTAGGTATAGCTACGTCCAATTGACCAGATTTTAGGTTAACTACCATGATGCTTAAGTTTACATTACCATCTTCAACATGATACTGGTTGGCATATTATGTGAACCGTATTACCACTGGTTCTGTTGATCCTTTTGGACCGTCCCCTGTTGGCTGCAGAGGCGCTTGCCAGGCGTTTGTTCCTCTTCTCAATCATCTTTTCCTTGATGTCATTCAGGCTTTGCTGGAAAGACTTCTTCTGTCCCCGTTCCCTCGCCATGGTTGTACGTAACTGGCAGAACACAAGAGAGTATGACATGTCTAAGGTGTCTACGTTAGAACCCGTCCTCAGGGTTGAATGTTGTTGTTGATCTGCTACGCTAGCAACTCCGCTAGCAGCGTCTCCATTGCTAATACATGGAATAAACTGCGTAATATCACATATACCGACGTTTTAAATGTTGACTTACCTCCTCAGTTATAAACAGTACAGTGAAATGTAACTCAAATCAGTATATTTCACAAGGAATTCTCATAACGTGGTCAAATAACTAGTCACAAATCCGTTCTCTACTGGTTGACTTTCGAATTCTGCGCTGCGAGTGCTGATTGGTGGGAACTGGGACGCGTCATTTCCTATCATCTGAAATGCATAACTTTACTTTTCCACTAGGTGGCACCAAAGCCATGTTTCTCTCTCGCTCTCCCTCTATACTCTTTCAATTTCTCCACAGTATATTTGTGGGTGCGTGTGCCTGAATGCATGCGTGTGCCTGAATGCATGCGTGTGCCTGAATGCATGCGTGTGCCTGGATGCATGCGTGTGCCTGAATGCATGCGTGTGGCTGAATGCATGCGTTTGTATACAGGAAGAAGGAAAAATAAAAATAACTGATGGAAAATATTTACCAAGGACAGAAAAACCTACAATGGCCCAAATACAGTATAATACTGTTTTGACAGATCATTTCAGAGCACCACAATGATTATTTAAAAGTCGACATTGGTAATTGCCTGTTGGAATAATAATGATAAGTGAGTTTGAATAGTGAAAGGTAATGAGTTGACAGGGGCTGGATGAAGTTGATTGTTATGATTCTCAGTATAAATCCATCAATAAATAATATGTAATTATGTTATTTACTTATTTGATATTCATCAAGTTTTTGGTTGAATATTCTGACTTATTCCAGCCCACCAGAATTAGTGGATCAAGAACCCCAAGCAGGTCATGTGGACAGACCATAAACTTACATTTGACAATGTAAATCTTTGACAAAGACGAAATCTCTCTCTCTCTCTCTCTCTCTCTCTCTCCTCTCTCTCTCTCTCTCTCTCTCTCTCTCTCTCTCTCTCAATTTTCAATTTAAGGGCTTTATTGGCATGGGAAAAATATGGTAACATTGCCAAAGCAAGTGAAGTAGATAATGAACAAAAGTGAAATAAACAATACAAATTAACAGCAAACGTTTCACTAACAGAAGTTCCAAAAGAATAAAGTCATTTTAAATGTCATATTATATCTATATACAGTGTTGTAATAATGTGCAAATAGTTAAAGTACAAAAGGGAAAATAAATTAACATAAATTTGTTCTTCACTGATTGCCCTTTTCTTGTGGCAACAGGTCACAAATCTGTGGTATTTCACCCAGTAGATATGGGAGTTTATCAAAATTGGGTTTGTTTTGGAATTCTGTGTGGATCTGTGGGAAATATGTGTCTCTAATATTTCCCACCCCCCAGTTAATATGGTCATACATTTGCCAGGAGGTTAGGAAGTTTCCACCTCATTTTGTGGGCAGTGTGCACATAGCCTGTCTTCTCTTGAGAGCCAGGTCTGCCTACGGCGGCCTTTCTCAATAGCAAGGCTATGCTCACTGAGTCTGTACATAGTCAAATCTTTCCTTAAGTTTTGGTCAGTCACAGTGGTCAGGTATTATCCCACTGTGTACCAAATAGCATTCTAGTTTGCTCTGTTTTTTTGTTAGTTAAGTAATTATCTTTTTGTTTTCTCGCGATTTGGTTGGGTCTAATCTCTCTCTCTCTCTCTCTCTCTCTCTCTCTCTCTCTCTCTCTCTCTCTCTCTCTCTCTCTCTCTCTCTTTGTCCCCATGTTCCGCCCATCTCTCTCCCCTTTCCCTCTCTCATCGCTCTGTTTCCCTCTCTCCAACCCTCTCTCCATCTCTCTCTCCCTCTCCCCCTCCCACTCTCCATCTCTCTCTGCTCCCCTGTTCCGTTGTTCTGTTCTCTCTCTGCTCCCAGTGCTGTAAATGGTAATTCCTTACTGCTCGTGTTCTGCTCAATAAACCTTCCAGAAATAATACTTTCAATGAAATACCAAGTCGTGATCTCATTTACTTTCCTCTGAATGAGTCAAATGGAGCAATTGTATCTTGACACACAGAGAAACACTCCTTTTCTGTATGGCAGCAGGGAACCTAAACAGGAACCTCTGGTGAGTCAGGAGGAGCTCGGCATCAGTCAGGTCCAAGTAAATGCCAAAGACATTGAAAGGACTGACAAGAGAGTGGTTCAATGCTAGGGTGGGTTAGAAATAAAGGTGTTGTAAGGGATACACTTCCCTGCCAGTTTCACAATGACCTCAGTCAGCGCTCACAAAGCTGTGTAGCATCCAGAGATGCATGTTCTAGGCTACAAGTCGGATGTCTGCCTCACAGATTTTCACTGATAATGCTGCACTTAAGGTATATTGTGGTGCAAGGGAGAGAAGGCAATGCTCTGTGGACATCGAATGTGCATGGATATGAATGTTCACCACATTGGGCAACAGGGACTCCACGTACTGTAACAACTTTCACAACATTGTGTCTCTTCACAGATCATACATTATCTTCATGACATTGCTTAACCACCATTTACACAATAAACTCACAACACAACCAACGGTACCCATTCCGTTAGACATCAGCAGAGGAGACATTGCTGTAATTTTCCGGAAAGGCCATGTAAATGATATGGTTGCCACATTCACTGTCACAACGGGAGACCACATTCACTTTCACAGCGGGAGACCACATTAACTGTCACAGCGAGAGGCCACATTCACTGTCACAGGGAGAGACCACATTCACTGTCACAGCGGGAGACCACATTCACTGTCACAGCGGGAGACCACATTCACTGTCACAGGGGGAGACCACATTCACTGTCACAGCGAGAGACCACATTCACTGTCACAGGGGGAGACCACATTCACTGTCACAGCGGGAGACCACATTCACTGTCACAGGGGGAGACCACATTCACTGTCACAGCGGGAGACCACATTCACTGTCACAGCGGGAGACCACATTCACTGTCACAGGGGGAGACCACATTCACTGTCACAGCGGGAGACCACATTCACTGTCACAGCGGGAGACCACATTCACTGTCACAGCGGGAGACCACATTCACTGTCACAGGGGGAGACCACATTCACTGTCACAGCGGGAGACCACATTCAGTGTCACAGCGGGAGACCACATTCACTGTCACAGCGGGAGACCACATTCACTGTCACAGCGGGAGACCACATTCACTGTCACAGGGGGAGACCACATTCACTGTCACAGCGGGAGACCACATTCACTGTCACATGGGTCCGGGTCTGGGTATGCAGCTGTGTTTACTGCTATCAGTCTTCTCCTCAATGCCACTCCTGATTATTATAATGACAGTTGACTGGAGATGTTGATTATCATAAAAACAGAGGAGAGGAGTAAACAAACTGATTGATTGGCCCTGCCTGAATGACTGACTGACTGAAGACTGGTTGACTGGCTGACTGAGTGACTGACTGACTGGCTGACTGGTTGACTGACTGACTGGTTAACTGACTGACTGACTGGTTGACTGACTGACTGACTGACTGGTTGACTGACTGGCTGACTGGTTGACTGACTGACTGACTGGTTGACTGACTGACTGGTTGACTGACTGACGTGAGCGAGTTCTGACATGGTGTTTCACACATCAGAGAGTGGAAACAATCAATCAGTCGATCCATCCATCCATCCATCCATCCATCCATCCATCCATCCATCACTGTTTAGTAGAAGACAACACCAATGAAGACAAGTCATAACACCAGACAGGTCCATCTCAGAAAAGTCTAGCCAGTGATCAGGCCAGTTTGGAGCTCTCCCTCCCACCAGATGAAATTCATTAGCTGTAATCTCTGCTCTCCCTCCCAAGGGCAAAAAACGTAACACAACATTTAATGTGGAAAATGTGGAGAGCCAAGCACAACATTTCTGATAGTTAAATCATAACACAGGGAGAGCATACAGCCCCAAAGCAAACACTTAAAGAGAAACAACCCAGAAAATCTGGGATTATGGTTTGTTTAATGGAGTCCATTTGAGACAGACGCCTTTCTCTAACACTGTTGAGGTGAGCTGTCTGTTGCTCCTTTATACGGAAGAACAATGTTCAATCTGACATCACTGCATCACAAAAACATTGCTTTACTGACATCATAATAAAGCAACACTAACAATGTAACATTATAAAAAGAGGCTCTGTAACCTAATCTCAGAGCTACAGTATCAACATTTTGAAATAATTGTGACATCATACATGGCTAGACCCTTTTTCTAGCAGCATTGTGACAAAACAACATCATCATTGTTACATTATATATGCATGCCATGGCTACACCAACCTTACAACATCCTTATGACATCACATCAGTGCTACACCAACCTTACAACACCATTGTGACATCATATCAGTGCTACACCAACCTTACAACACCATTGTGACATCATATCAGTGCTACACCAACCTTACAACACCATTGTGACATCATATCAGTGCTACATCAAAATTACAACACCATTGTGACATCATATCAGCGATCTCTGCCTCATTGCCTGCAACCGTAATGGGTCTGCGGTCAAATGATCTCCACTCATCACTGTCAAACGCTCCCTGAAACACTTCAGCGAGCAGGCCTTTCTAATCGACCTGGCCCGGGTATCCTGGAAGGATATCGACCTCATCCCATCAGTAGAAGATGCCTGGTTATTTTTTTTAAATGCCTTCCTCACCATCTAAAATAAGCATGCCCCATTCAAGAAATGTAGAACCAGGAACAGATATAGCCCCTGGTTCTCTCCAGACCTGACTGCCCTAAACCAACACAAAAACATCCTGTGGCGTTTTGCATTAGCATCGAACAGCCCCCGTGAAATGCAACTTTTTAAGGAAATTAGAAACCAATATACACATGCAGTTAGAAAAGCCAAGGCTAGCTTTTTCAAGCAGAAATTTGCTTCCTGCAACACAAACTCAAAAAAGTTCTGGGACACTGTAAAGTCCATGCAGAATAAGAACACCTCCTCCCAGCTACCCACTGTACTGAGGATAGGAAACTCTGTCACCACCGATAAATCCACTATAATTGAGAATTTCAATAAGCATTTTACTACGGCTGGCCATGCTTTCCACCTGACCACCCCGACCCCGGTCAACAGCACTGCACCCCCCACAGCAACTCGCCCAAGCCTTCCCCATTTCTCCTTCTCTCAAATCCAGTCAGCTGATGTTCTGAAAGAGCTGCAAAATCTGGACCCCCACAAATCAGCCGGGCTAGATAATCTGGACCCTTTCTTTCTAAAATGATCTGCCGAAATTGTTGCAACCCCTATTACTAGCCTGTTCAACCTCTCTTTCGTGTCGTCTGAGATTCCCAAAGATTGAAAAGCAGCTGCGGTCATCCCCCTCTTCAAAGGGGGGGACACTCTTG
Organism: Salmo salar; assembly: GCF_965601325.2. Classification (NCBI taxonomy): domain Eukaryota; kingdom Metazoa; phylum Chordata; class Actinopteri; order Salmoniformes; family Salmonidae; genus Salmo; species Salmo salar. The sequence goes on from NC_138317.1 coordinate 31,997,998, forward strand.
ACCCAAACTGCTACAGACCTATATCTATCCTACCCTGCCTTTCTAAGGTCTTCAAAAGCCAAGTTAACAAACAGATCACCAACCATTTCGAATCCCACCGCACCTTCTCCGCTATGCAATCTGGTTTCAGAGCTGGTCATGGGTGTACCTCAGCCACGCTCAAGGTCCTAAACGATATCTTAACCGCCATCGATAAGAAACAGTGCTGTGCAGCCGTATTCATTGACCTGGCCAAGGCTTTCGACTCTGTCAATCCCTACATCCTCATCGGCAGACTCAACAGCCTTGGTTTCTCAAATGATTGCCTCGACTGGTTCACCAACTACTTCTCCGACAGAGTTCAGTGTGTCAAATCTGAGGGCCTGTTGTCCGGGCCTCTGGCAGTCTCTATGGGGGTGCCACAGGGTTCAATTCTTGGGCCAACTCTCTTCTCTGTATACATCAATGATGTCACTCTTGCTGCTGGTGAGTCTCTGATCCACCTCTACGCAGACGACACCATTCTGTATACTTCTGGCCCCTCTTTGGACACTGTGTTAACAACCCTCCAGACGAGCTTCAATGCCATACAACTCTCCTTCCGTGGCCTCCAACTGCTCTTAAATACAAGTAAAACTAAATGCATGATCTTCAACCGATCGCTGCCTGCACCTGCCCGCCCGTCCAGCATCACTACTCTGGACGGTTCTGACTTAGAATATGTGGACAACTACAAATACCTAGGTGTCTGGTTAGACTGTAAACTCTTCTTCCAGACTCACATCAAACATCTCCAATCCAAAGTTAAATCTAGAATTGGCTTCCTATTTCACAACAAAGCATCCTTCACTCATGCTGCCAAACATACCCTCGTAAAACTGACCATCTTACCGATCCTCGACTTTGGCGATGTAATTTACAAAATAGCCTCCAACACCCTACTCAACAAACTGGATGCAGTCTATCACAGTGCCATCCGTTTTGTCACCAAAGCCCCATATACTACCCACCACTGCGACCTGTACGCTCTCGTTGGCTGGCCCTCGCTTCAAACTCGTCGCCAAACCCACTGGCTCCAGGTCATCTACAAGACCCTGCTAGGTAAAGTTCTGCCTTATCTCTGCTCGCTGGTCACCATAGCAGCACCTACCTGTAGCACGCGTTCCAGCAGGTATATCTCACTTGTCACCCCCAAAGCCAGTTCCTCCTTCGGCCGCCTCTCCTTCCAGTTCTCTGCTGCCAATGACTGGAACGAACTACAAAAATATCTGAAACTGGAAACACTTATCTCCCTCACTAGCTTTAAGCACCAGCTGTCAGAGCAGCTCACAGATCACTGCACCTGTACATAGCCCATCTATAAATAGCCCAAACAACTACCTCTTCCCCTATTGTATTTATTTATTTATTTTGCTCCTTTGCACAACCATTATTTCTACTTTGCACACTCATCTACTGTCAAATCTACCATTCCAGTGTTTTAATTGCTATATTGTATTTACTTCGCCACTATGGCCTATTTATTGCCTTTACCTCCCTTATCTCACATTTGCTCACATTGTATATAGACTTATTCTGCTACTGTATTATTGACTGTATGTTTCTTTTACTCCATGTGCAACTCTGTGTTGTTATATGTGTCAAACTGCTTTGCTTTATCTTGGCCAGGTCGCAGTTGTAACTGAAAACTTGTTCTCAACTTGCCTACCTGGTTAAATAAACGTGAAATATTTTATTTTTTAAAATAAAATAGCAGTGCTACACCAACCTTATAACATCAATCATATCAAATCAAATCAAATTTCATTTGTCACATGCGCTGAATTGTAGTTGTAGACCTTACAGTGAAATGCTTACTTACAAGCCCTTATCCAACAATGCAATTTTAAGAAAATACAAAAAAATCAACATAAGAGATAAGAATAACAAATAATTAAAGAGCAGCAGTAAATAACAATAGTAGGGCTATATATAGCAGGTACCGGTACAGAGTCAATGTGTGGGGGCACCAGTGTCGAGATAATTGAGGTAATATGTACATGTAGGTAGAGTTATTAAAGTGACTATGCATAGATAATAACAAAGAGTAGCAGCAGCGTAGAAGGGGGGGCAATGCAAAAAGTCTGGGTAACCATTTGATTAGCTGTTCAGGAGTCTTATGGCTTGGGGGAAGAAGCTGTTTAGAAGCCTCTTGGACCAAGACTTGGCGCTCCGGCCTTGCTTGCCTTGCGGTAGCAGAGAGAACAGTCTGTGACTAGGGGGGCTGGAGTCTTTAGGGCCTTCCTCTGACACCACCTGGTATAGAGGTCCTGGATGGCTGGAAGCTTGGCCCCGGTGATGTACTGGGCCGTACGCACTACCCTCTGTAGTGCCTTGCGGTCGGAGGCCGAGCAGTTGCCATACCAGGCAGTGATGCAACCAGTCAGGATGCTCTCGATGGTGCAGCTGTAGAACCTTTTGAGGATCTCAAGACCCATGCCAAATCTTTTCAGTCTCCTGAGGGGGAATAGGTTTTGTTGTGCCCTCTTCACGACTGTCTTGGTGTGCTTGGACCATGTTAGTTTGTTGCTGATGTGGACACCAAGGAACTTGAAGCTCTCAACCTGCTCCACTGCAGCCTTGTCGATGAGAATAGGGGCGTGCTCTAGAGGTCGGCATGGCCGATTAATTAGGGCCGATTTCAAGTTTTCATAACAATCGGTAATCAGCCTTTTTGGACGCCGATTATGGCCGATTACATTGCAATCCACGAGTAGACTGCGTGGCAGGCTGACCACCTTTTACACGAGTGCAGAATCAAAAGGACCTTGTGGCTGCAAGGAGCCAAGGTAAGTTGCTAGCTAGCATTAAACTTATCGTATAAAAAAACTATCAATCTCCACATAATCACTAGTTAACTACACACGGTTGATGATATTACTAGGTTAACTAGCTCGTTCTGCATTGCATATAATCAATGCGGTGGCTGTTAATGTATCATCAAATCACAGCCTACTTCAACTTCGCCAAACGGGTGATCATTTAACAAAAGCGCATTCGTGAAAAAAGCACAATCGTTGCAATGTCACTAACCATAAACAATCATGCCTTTCTTAAAATCAATACACAAGTATTAAACCTGCATATGCAGTTAAAATAAATGTATGTTAGCAGGCAATATTAACTAGGGAAATTGTGTCACTTCTCTTGCGTTCTGTCCAAGCAGAGTCAGGGTATATGCAGCAGTTTGGGCCGCCTTGCTCGTTGAGAACTGTGTGAAGACCATTTCTTCCTAACAAAGACCGTAATTAATTTGCCAGAATTTTACATAATTATGACATAACATTGAAGGTTGTGCAATGTAACAGCAATATTTAGACTTAGGGTTGCCACCCGTTCGATAAAACGGTTCCGTATTTCACTGAAAGAATAAACGTTTTGTTTTCGAAATGATAGTTTCTGGATTTGACCATATTAATGACCAAAGGCTCGTATTTCTGTGTGTTTATTATATTATAATTAAGTATATGATTTGATATTTGATAGAGCAGTCTGACTGAGCGGTGGTAGGCAGCAGCAGGCTCGTCAGCAGGCTTGTAAGCATTCATTCAAACAGCACTTTACTGCGTTTGCCAGCAGATCTTAGCAATGTTTTCATGCACAGCTCTGTTTATGACTTCAAGCCTATCAACTCCCGAGATTAGGCTGGCAATACTAAAGTGCCTATAAGAACATCCAATAATCAAAGGTATATGAAATACAAATGGTATAGAGAGAAATAGTGGGATAATTCCTATAATAACTACAACCTAAAACTTCTTAACTGGGAATATTGAAGACTCATGTTAAAAGGAACCACCAGCTTTCATATGTTCTCATGTTCTGAGCAAGGAACTTAAACATTAGTTTTTTGTTATGGCACATATTGCACTTTTACTTTCTTCTCCAACACTGTGTTTTTGCATTATTTAAACCAAATTGAACATCTTTCATTATTTATCTGAGACTAAATAGATTTTATTGATGTATTATATTAAGTTAAAATAAAAGTGTTCATTGTTCATTCAGTATTGTTGTAATTGTCATTATTACAAATATATATATAAAAATTGTCAGATTAATTGGTATCGGCTTTTTTGGCCCTCCAATAATCGGTATTGGTACCGGCGTTGAAAAATCATAATCGGTCGACCTCTAGTGTGCTCGGTCCTCCTTTTCCTGTAGTCCACAATCATCTCCTTTGTCTTGATCACGTTGAGGGAGAGGTTGTTGTCCTTGCACCACACGATCAGGTCTCTGACCTCCTCCCTATAGGCTGTCTCATCGTTGTCGGTGATCAGGCCTACCACTGTTGTGTAATGATGGTGTTGGAGTCGTGCCTGGCCGTGCAGTCATGAGTGAACAGGTGCGGTATGCAAATTAGGGTGTATCTAGGGTTTCTGGGATAATGGTGTTGATGTGAGCCATGACCAGCCTTTCAAAGCTTTTCATAGCTACAGACGTGAGTGCTACGGGTCGGGAGTCCTTTAGACAAGTTACCTTGGTGTTCTTGGGCACAGGGACTATGGTGTTCTGCTTGAAACATGTTGGTATTACAGACTCAGACAGGGAGAGTTTGAAAATGTCAGTGAAAACATTGTGACATCATCTCAGTGCTACAACAACCTTGTAACATCATCATGAAGTCCTTGCAGTGCTTGTGAAGGGAGGCCTTCATGGGGTGCCTGCCATCTCTATCTAGAAGGGGGGGCTGAGTATGAGAGAGTGGATGTATGATTGTTTATGTTTATCCTTTATTCTACTGATCAGTGTCATAATCCATATTTCATATTTCTTAAACCCCCTCCTCCTCTCCCCTGTAACTATTCACCAGGTCGCTGCTGTAAATGAAAATGTGTAATCAGTCAACTTACCTGGTCAAATAAGGGTTAAATAAATACAAAATAAAAAGTAGTTGAATGAATGAGAGTTAGGTGATGTCATTATTTTGTGCTATTATTTAGTTCACTCTTTGTTCCCTCTCTCTAACTCCTCCATCTCCTCCCTTTCTCTCCTTTCTATATCTCCTCTCTCTATCCTCCCTCTCTCTCCTTCCTCTCTCTCCTTCCTCTCTCTATCCTCCCTCTCTCTCCTTCCTCTATCTCCTCCCTCTCTCTCCTTCCTCTCTCTATCTCCTCCCTCTGTCTATCTCCTCTATCTCCTCCCTTTCTCTCCTTTCTATATCTCCTCTCTCTATCCTCCCTCTCTCTCCTTCCTCCATCTCCTCCCTTTCTCTCCTTTTTATATCTCCTCTCTCTACCCTCCCTCTCTCTCCTCCCTTTCTCTCCTTTCTATATCTCCTCTCTCTATCTCCTCCCTCTCTCTCCTTCCTCTATCTCCTCCCTTTCTCTCCTTTCTATATCTCCTCTCTCTATCCTCCCTCTCTCTCCTTCCTCTCTCTCCTCCCTCTCTCTATTAACTCTGTCTCCTCACTCTCTCTCCTCCCTCTCTCCTCCCCCTCTCTCCTCTCTCTCTTGCATCCCTCGCTCTCCTCCCTCTATCCCTGATCACCGGTGATGAGCTGCACCTGTGACCCAGTGGGAATTGTACACTGAGTGTACAAAACATCAGAAACACCTTCCTAATATTGAGTTGGACCCCCCCTCCCTCAGAACAGCCTCAATTTGTCAGGGCATGGACTCAACAAGGTGTTAAAAGCGTTCCACAGGGATGCTGGCCCATGTTGACTCCAATGGTTCCCACAGTTGTGTCAAGTTGGCTGGACGTCCTTTTGGGTGTTGGACCATTCTTGATACACACGGAAAAAACTGTAGAGAGTGAAAAACACAGCAGCGGTGCAGTTCTTGACACAAACCGTTGTGCCTACCATACCCCGTTCAAAGGCACTTAAATATTTTGTCTTGCCCATTCACCCTCTGAATGGCACACATACACAATTCATTTCTCAATTGTCTGAAGGCTTAAAAAAAACGTATTTAGCCTGTCTCCTTCCCTTCATCTACACTGATTGAATTGGATTTAACAAGTAACATCAATAAGGGATCATAGCTTTCACCTGGATTCACCTGGTCAATCTATGTCATGGAAAAATTCCTAATGTTTTGTCCACTCATTGTATATATAGTGGAGTGCTATGGTGTGAAGGTTCAGGTCTCCTGGGTTCCAGGGTTCCAGGGAGAACATGTATGAAGGTGTCTTCTTATTGCCACCCACACCATGTGTGTTATTTATAAGAAATATCCCTCAACTTTCATTGATATGGTCTAGGCTTCGGCCTGTGACAGTGCTATGGTAACTATCTGACCCAGTATGGAATCTGTGTGGAATTGAGTTTGCTGCGGTATTTACAGTAGAAGTCGGAAGTTTACATACACCTTAGCCAAATACATTTAAACTCAGTTTTTCACAATTCCTGACATTTAATCATAGTAAAATTCCCTGTCTTGGGTTAGTTAGGATCCCCACTTTATTTTAAGAATGTGAAATGTCAGAATAATAGTAGAGAAAATGATTTATTTCATATTTTATTTCTTTCATCACATTCCCAGTGGGTCAGAAGTTTACATACACTCAATTAGTATTTGGTAGCATCGCCTTTAAATTGTTTAACTTGGGTCAAACATTCCGGGAAGCCTTCCACAAGCTTCCCACAATAAGTTGGGTGAATTTTGGCCCATTCCTCCTGACAGAGCTGGTGTAACTGAGTCAGGTTTGTAGGCCTCCTTGCTCGCACACGCTTTTTCAGTTCTGCCTACAACTTTTCTATAGGATTGAGGTCAGGGCTTTGTGATGGCCACTCCAATACCTTGACTTTGTTGTCCTTAAGCCATTTTGTAACAACTTTGGAAGCATGCTTGGGGTCATTGTCCATTTGGAAGACCCATTTGCAACCAAGCTTTAACTTCCTGACTGATGTCTTGAGATGTTGCTTCAATATATCTACATACTTTTCCTCATGATGCCATCTATTTTGTGAAGTGCACCAGTCCCTCCTACAGCAAAGCACCCCAAAACATGATGCTGCCACCCGCGTGCTTCATGGTGGGGATGGTGTTCTTCGGCTGGCAAGCCTCCAGCTTTTTCCTCCAAACATAACGATGGTCATTATGGCCAAACAGTTCTATTTTCATTTCATCAGACCAGAGGACATTTCTCCAAAAAGTACAATCTTTGTCCCCATATGCAGTTGCAAACTGTAGTCTGGCTTTTTTTATGGCGGTTTTGGATTCTTCCTTGCTGAATGGCCTTTCAGGTTATGTCGATATAGGACTCGTTTTACTGTGGATATAGATACTTTTGAACCTGTTTCCTCCAGCATATTCACAAGGTCCTTCACTGTTGTTCTGGGATTGATTTGCACTTTTCGCAACAAAGTACGCTCGTCTCTAGGAGACAGAACGCGTCTCCTTCCTGAGCGTTATGATGGCTGTGTGGTCCCATGGTGTTTATACTTGCGTGCTAATGTTTATACAGATGAACGTGGTACCTTCAGGCGTTTGGAAATTGCTCCCAAGGATGAACCAGACCTTTGGAGGTCTACAATTGTTTTCTGAGGTCTTGGCTGATTTCTTTTGATTTTCCCATGATGTCAAGCATAGAGGCACTGAGTTTGAAGGTAGGCCTTGAAAAACATCCACAGGTACACCTCCAATTGACTCAAATGAGGTCAATTAGCCTATCAGAAGCTTCTAAAGCCATGACATAATTTTCTGGAATTTTCCAAGCTGTTTAAAGGCACAGTCATCTTAGTGTATGTAAACTTCTGACCCACTGGAATTGTGATACAGTGAATTATAAGTGAAATAATCTGTCTGTAAACAATTGTTGGAAAAATTACTTGTGTCATGCACAAAGTAGTTTTCCTAACCGATTTAACAAAACTATGGTTGTTAAAAATACATTTGTTGAGTGGTTGAAAAACGAGTTTTAATGACTCCAACCTAATTGTATGTAAACTTCCAACTTCACCTGTACATAGTTCTGACAGAGGATTATCAAAAGCTAGCTGCTCAAACTGACAGTTGTTTTCAGGCATGTGTCTGGAGGAGTGATTGGGACTAGGTGAGGTTAGGTGGGGGTCCTACTAACCTACTTATAGGACCTCTGTACTCTCTCCAGGCAGGAAGATAGGTGGGCTGGCTGGAGACACATCCCAGGCTGCCAAGTCAGGTACTTCACTTCGGGTGTGTGTGTGTGTGTGTGTGTGTGTGTGTGTGTGTGTGTGTGTGTGTGTGTGTGTGTGTGTGTGTGTGTGTGTGTGTGTGTGTGTGTGTGAGACAGAGAGACTGACAGCGAGAGACAGAGACAGAAAGACACAGAGAGACAGAGAGGGAGAGAGAGAGAGAGGTAGAGAGAGACAGACACAGAGAGACAGAGAGGGAGAGAGAGATAGAGAGAGACAGACACAGAGAGACAGAGAGGGATAGAGAGGGGTAGGGAGAGACAGACAGTCAGAGACAGAAAGACACAGAGAGGTAGAGACAGACAGAGAGACAGAGAGGGATAGGGAGAGGTAGAGAGAGACAGACACAGAGAGACAGAGAGGGAGAGAGAGAGGTAGAAAGAGAGACAGACAGACACATAGAGACAGAGAGAGAGAGAGAGAGAGAGAGAGAGAGAGAGAGAGAGAGAGAGAGAGGTAGAGAGAGAGACAGACACAGAGAGAGAGAGAGAGAGAGAGAGAGAGAGAGGTAGAGAGAGAGACAGACACAGAGAGACAGAGAGAGAGAGAGGTAGAGAGAGACAGACACAGAGAGACAGAGAGAGAGAGAGAGGTAGAGAGAGACAGACAGACACAGAGAGACAGAGAGAGAGAGGTAGAGAGAGAGACAGAGACAGAGAGACAGAGAGAGAGGTAGAGAGAGACACAGACACAGAGAGACAGAGAGAGAGAGAGACAGACACAGAGAGAAAGAGAAAGAGAGAGAGAGTGGTAGAGAGAGAGAGAGACAGAGAGACAGAGAGAGAGAGACAGACAAACAGGCAGAATGAGGTAAGGAGCAGACCAGCTCGGCTTGGCCAGAGGGCTTGAAGGGGGTCTGATGGAATATTAAATATTACCCTGACTAACCCACTCACAGATGTTCACAATTACGGCTCCAGAGAATTAATGAGAGCAATATGGCAAATCAAATAAAAGTTTATTCGTCACGTACACAGTTTACATCAGGTATAAACGGTGCCGTGAATTGCTTACATGCAAGCTCCCTCAACAAGGCAGAACAAATATCAATAATCAAAAGTCTATAGAAACTAACAACATTTACATTTACATTTTAGTCATTTAGCAGACGCTCTTATCCAGAGCGACTTACAGTAGTGAATGCATACATTTCATACATTATTATAATTTTTTCCATACAAGTAAGTAAGAAGGTACAGTGAGGGAAAAAAGTATTTGATCCCCTGCTGATTTTGTACGTTTACAAAGAAATGATCAGTCTATAATTTAAATTGTAGGTTTATTTGAACTGTGAGAGACAGAATAACAACAACAAAATCCAGAAAAATGCATGTAAAAAATTGTATAAATTGATTTGCATTTTAATGAGGGAAATAAGTATTTGACCCCCTCTCAATCAGAAAGATTTCTGGCTCCCAGGTGTCTTTTATACAGGTAACGAGTTGAGATTAGGAGAACACTCTTAAAGGGAGTGCTCCTAATCTCAGCTTGTTACCTGTATAAAAGACACCTGTCCACAGAAGCAATCAATCAATCAGATTCCAAACTCTCCGCCATGGCCAAGACCAAAGAGCTCTCCAAGGATGTCAGGGACAAGATTGTAGACCTACACAAGGCTGGAATGGGCTACAAGACCATCGCCAAGCAGCTTGGTGAGAAGGTGACAACAGTTGGTGCGATTATTCGCAAATGGAAGAAACACAAAAGAACTGTCAATCTCCCCCGGCCTGGGGCTCCATGTAAGATCTCACCTCGTGGAGTTGCAATGATCATGAGAACGGTGAGGAATCAGCCCAGAACTACACGGGAGGATCTTGTCAATGTTCTCAAGGCAGCTGGGACCATAGTCACCAAGAAAACAATTGGTAACACACTACGCCGTGAAGGACTGAAATCCTGCAGCGCCCGCAAAGTCCCCCTGCTCAAGAAAGCACATATACATGCCCGTCTGAAGTTTGCCAATGAACATCTGAATGATTCCGAGGACAACTGGGTGAAAGTGTTGTGGTCAGATGAGACCAAAATTGAGCTCTTTGGCATCAACTCAACTCGCCATGTTTGGAGGAGGAGGAATGTTGCCTATGACCCCAAGAACACCATCCCCACCGTCAAACATGGAGGTGGAAACATTATGCTTTGGGGGTGTTTTTCTGCTAAGGGGACAGGACAACTTCACCGCATCAAAGGGACGATGGACGGGGCCATGTACCATCAAATCTTGGGTGAGAACCTCCTTCCCTCAGCCAGGGCATTGAAAATGGGTCGTGGATGGGTATTCCAGCATTACAATGACCCAAAACACACGGCCAAGGCAACAAAGGAGTGGCTCAAGAAGAAGCACATTAAATTCCTGGAGTGGCCTAGCCAGTCTCCAGACCTTAATCCCATAGAAAATCTGTGGAGGGAGCTGGAGGTTCGAGTTGCCAAACGTCAGCCTCGAAACCTTAATGACTTGGAGAAGATCTGCAAAGAGGAGTGGGACAAAATCCCTCCTGAGATGTGTGCAAACCTGGTGGCTAACTACAAGAAACGTCTGACCTCTGTGATTGCCAACAAGGGTTTTGCCACCAAGTAGTAAGTCATGTTTGCAGAGGGGTCAAATACTTATTTCCCTCATTAAAATGCTAAACAATATATAACATTTTTGACATTGGTTTTTCTGGATTTTTTTGTTGTTATTCTGTCTCTCACTGTTCAAATAAACCTACCATTAAAATGATAGACTGATAATTTCTTTGTCAGTGGGCAAATGTACAAAATCAGCAGGGGATCAAATACTTTTTTCCCTGACTGTAGTATGCATAGTAATAAAATGGGTATGTACACAATAGGATATACAGTATCAATAATGAATGTGCTATGTCAAGTATGAGTGTATTTACAACTTAAAGTGGATTGTGTCTCATAGTATAGAGAAAATAGTATAGAAATAGAACAGCAGTGTTGACTGTGTGTGGTGTGGTGTGGTGTGGTGCGTGTGTGTGTGTGTGTGTGTGTGTGTGTGTGTGTGTGTGTGTGTGTGTGTGTGTGTGTGTGTGTGTGTGTGTGCAGGGTTGGGGATTAACTGATTACAGTAACTATAAACACTGTAACTATAATCAGTTACGTTACCATCACTATGACGACACTACATCTGTTTGATTGATCCTTTTTGGTTTCTAATGCCTCGTAAGCGGAAAGTCATCCCAAAGTAACTGAAAGTAATATTACGTTACTGAGTGTGTGGTTGTGTAAGGTTTTGAATTTGTGGAGAGTCAGTGATCACACGAGGGGTCATTTTCTAGCCTCACCGATTGAGTTATTAGTTCTGGGGCAACTACTTCAAGCACATGAGAAAGAGTAGCAGGAGAAGATCTCATGGCCTACTATAGGAGTGTGTGGGAGTGGGACGTTGTTCCTACAAGACCCTTCCTTTCTCGTGGCCATTAGACCACTAGAGAATCCCCAAATATCTGCCACTCTGCTGCATGCTGATGTACATAGCCACTGAAGGTCAATTGGGACTCTCACACTAATAAAATTGACCGCTGAATATAAACATTTCTTCCTCTGAAACAGTTCCTTAGATATGTATAGGGTTGAAAAGGGAGTGTATATTACTGTAAACTTTCGAAGTTTACCAGTAAACTACCCGAATTTTGGTAACTTTCAGGGATTTTATGTAGTGTCCCTCCAGATTATCACAGGTGTCTGTAATTATCACTGGCCCTCTGTGTGGCCTTATCACATGTACAATATAAGAAATAATGAAATACAATTATTATCAAATAGATTAATAGAATGACAAAGCTGCAAAACATGATCCTAAATATAAACCATTAACTTAGTGAATACCATTGGTGTTTAATATGAGCGTTTCCTTTAAATGTTTTTTACATAGGTTTAAATTTGACTATGTCAATATGTATTGTCTTTTTTGGCCTGGAAACTGGTGGCAGTTGTGAAAATCAATAGTTGGAAGAGTTGCAGAGTTCATTGAAATAATGGCATTGTCTTTTTTCATTAATTAGGCTACCCTAGGCATGTATTAGTCACAATGCACACAACTTCCAGCCCCTCCCACCAAAACATTAGATTTAACAACATATGTCTGATAAAATGTATCTCTATAGAGATGTATGGGGCATGGAGTCCTCCTGTGCATGGAGTCCTCCTGGGCACAGCAACATCTCCCAGACAATAAAGTCACGGTCAAGGAGCACATTCCTGTTGTGATTTATCCGAAGGAGTTAAGCCAGGGGGATTATCTGTACTCTAAGTAATAAATCATTGATGAAGGCCCATCGTTTGAAGCCAAATGAAGGATCTGCATCTCTTCATTTATTTCAGTTTTGAGAAATTCTTGAATGGGATCCAAAAAGGGATCAGCATCAGACTGTAAACTAGCTTCAGTGGCAGAAGGGTTCAGATGGCTTCTCTACTCACTGAGGTACTGCTTGAGGGATGTGCTTCTGTCTGTGTCTCTGGTTGTCTGCCTCTGGCTCTATTTGAGGCTGACTTTGACCTAGATTCAATCAGATGAAGTGTTAATTAACTGGCGATAGTCGACACCCGCATAGCTGATGTTTTTGTGATGTCAGAGGTGGAACTGCGTTGGAGCAGTCCAATCCGTTAGCAGCTGCTCTTTTGATCATTGTCACAAAGCCACACCCATCCCACTCGGGTTAGAAGTTCAGAATGAGAAAGTGTAGGCTATATAGAAATAATGACGTTCAAATCAAAAATCATTCAACTAAATAATGAAGATTTCTATCAGCCTAATCTAGGTGAAGATTACATCTCACATTCCAGTGTTCGTAAACAAGGACGGATGGGATTTCGTAAACAAGGACGGATGGGATTCCGTAAACAAGGACGGATGGGATTCCGTAAACAAGGACGGATGGGATTTTCTTAAAAAATAGACCACAACATCACAGCCAGCAACATATTCTTTATTGAAAAACAATACCCATATTTCTTGCAAACACACGCACATGGCAAATGCACGCACACGTACACAAACACACACATGCACACTTTTCAGACCATAATTTGTCTGCACTGGTCCCACAGGTTCTGTTGGGTTTTGGTCCATCTGATACGGGTCTGGGTCAGGGTCAGGTATAGGCCAAGTCTGGTGCAGGTCTGGGTCAGTACGGTGAGAACAGAACTGATGTATGTGCCGTACGGAAAGGTCCTGGGGCGGGATGTAACAAGGTCTGGGGGAGGGCCTGAATCTGAAAGAGGGCAGGGCCAGGTGTAGGGGCAGGGCGCAAATGAAACGGGGACAGGGTTGCCATGGCAGCAGCAGCAGCAAGGGAGAGATGGCGCTGTAAGAGGCACGAGGAGAGAGGCTTCGTCAAGTCCTGCTCCTTCCTCAGAGCGATCCCAACCTGGAAACCACAAACAACATATTCAAAATCTTTCTACAACTGTTCTACAATGTGATCACCACCATACAGCTATCACACGTTCCACAATCAGTCCACAACAAGCCCTCCAGTAAAGTACTGCCACGACTGCTCTGCCAAGCACGACTCCAACACCATCATTAAGTTTGCTGACGACACAATAGTGGTAGGCCTGATCACCGACAATGATGAGACAGCCTTTAGGGAGGAGGTCAGAGACCTGGCAGTGTGGTGCCAGGACAACAACCTCTCCCTCAATGTGAGCAAGACAAAGTAGCTGTTCGTGGACTAACATCAACAGGGCTGAAGTGGAACGGGACGAGAGTTTAAAGTTCCTTGGTGTCCACATCATCAATGAACTATCATGGTCCAAACACACCAAGACAGTCATGAAGAGGGCATGACAACACCTTTTCCCCCTCAGGAGACAGAAAAGATTTGTCATGGGTCCACAGATCTTCAAAAAGTTCTACAGCTGCACCATCGAGAGCATCCTGGCTGGTTGCATCACCACCTGGTATGGCAACTGCTCGGCATCTGACCGTAAGGCGATACAGAGGGTAGTGTGTACGGCCCAGTACATCACTGGGGCCATGCTTCCTGACATCCAAGACCTGTTTACTCGGCGGTGTCAGAGGAAAGCCCAAAAAATTGTCAAAGACTCCAGTCACCCAAGTCATAGACTGTTCTCTCTGCTACCGCACGGCAAGCGGTACCGGAGTGCCAAGTCTAGGACCAAAAGGCTAGTTAACAGCTTCTACCCCCAAGACATAAGACTGCTGAACCATAATCAAATGGCCACCCGGACTATTTACATTGACACCCCCCCTGTTTTTACACTGCTGCTAATCTCTGTTTATTATCTATGCATAGTCACTTTACAAATGACCTCGTCTAAACCTGTACCCCTGCACATTGACTCGGTACCGGTACCCCCTGTATATAGCCTTGTTATTGTTATGTCATTTTTTTTGTGTTACTTTTTGATTTGATTTGATTTTTAAAACTTTTGTTTATTTAGTCAATATTTTCTTAACTCTATTTCTTGAACTGCATTGTTGGTTAAGGGCTTGTAAGTAAGCATTTCACGGTAAGGTCTACACCTGTTGTATTCAGTGCATGTGACAAATACAATTTGATTTGATTTGATAATACAATAATGTGGTACTCACTGACTGGTTGCGTTGGGGCGGTAGACCATACGGGCTGAACTTGGGCTTGGCTGGCTTCCCTGCTGCTCGGTCTTTATGTCTTCTACTTTTGATGTGCTGAGGAGAGGGGCGGAAGACAGAGACAGACACAGAGAGAGACCCAAATTTAAGGAAAGCTTTGACTATGTACAGACTCAGTGAGCTTAGCCTTGTTATTGAGAAAGGCCGCCGAAGGCAGACCCGGCTCTCAAGAGAAGACAGGCTATGTGCACACTGCCCACAAAATGAGGTGGAAACTGAGCTGCACTTCCTAACCTCCTGCCCAACGTATGACCATATTAGAGACACATATTTCCCTCAGATTACACAGACCCACAAATAATTTGAAAACAAAACCGATTTTGTAAAACTCCCATATGTACACTACAGTGTGCCATCACTGCGTCAACATTTGTGACCTGTTTCCACAATAAAAGTACATTTATTTTCCCTTTCGTACTTTAACTTTAACACTGTATATAGCCATAGTATGACATTTCAAATGTCTCTATTTCTTAGAAATTTTGTGAGTGTAATGTTTACTTTTAATGGGCTCCCAAGTGGCACGGTTCTGCTCCCAAGTGGGCTCCCAAGTGGTGCGGTGCTGCTCCCAAGTGGTGTGGTGCTGCTCCCAAGTGGGCTCCCAAGTGGTGCGGTGCTGCTCCCAAGTGGTGCGGTGCTGCTCCCAAGTGGGCTCCCAAGTGGTGCGGTGCTGCTCCCAAGTGGTGCGGTGCTGCACCCAAGTGGGCTCCCAAGTGGTGCGGTGCTGCACCCAAGTGGGCTCCCAAGTGGTGCGGTGCTGCTCCCAAGTGGTGTGGTGCTGCTCCCAAGTGGGCTCCCAAGTGGTGCGGTGCTGCTCCCAAGTGGTGCGGTGCTGCTCCCAAGTGGGCTCCCAAGTGGTGCGGTGCTGCTCCCAAGTGGTGCGGTGCTGCACCCAAGTGGGCTCCCAAGTGGTGCGGTGCTGCACCCAAGTGGACATACAGTAACTAACCTGTTTGAGTTGTGTCTGGGAGTTGACATGTATAACTCACCTAATTTGAGTTGTATCTGGGAGTTGACATAAAGTATATAACTAACCTGTTTGAGTTGTGTCTGGGAGTTGACATAAAGTATATAACTAACCTGTTTGAGTTGTGTCTGGGAGTTGACATGTATAACTAACCCGTTTGAGTTGTGTATCGGAGTTGACATACAGTAACTAACCTGTTTCAGTTGTGTCTGGGAGTTGACATGTATAACTCACCTAATTTGAGTTGTATCTGGGAGTTGACATAAAGTATATAACTAACCTGTTTGAGTTGTGTCTGGGAGTTGACATAAAGTATATAACTAACCTGTTAGAGTTGTGTCTGGGAGTTGACATGTATAACTAACCTGTTTGAGTTGTGTCTGGGAGTTGACATACAGTAACTAACCTGTTTGAGTTGTGTCTGGGAGTTGACATAAAGTATATAACTAACCTGTTTGAGTTGTGTCTGGGAGTTGACATAAAGTATATAACTAACCTGTTTGAGTTGTATCTGGGAGTTGACATAAAGTATATAACTAACCTGTTTGAGTTGTGTCTCGGAGTTGACATAAAGTATATAACTAACCTGTTTGAGTTGTGTCTCGGAGTTGACTTATAAAGTATATAACTAACCTGTTTGAGTTGTATCTGGGAGTTGACATAAAGTATATAACTAACCTGTTTGAGTTGTGTCTGGGAGTTGACATAAAGTATATAACTAACCTGTTTGAGTTGTGTCTGGGAGTTGACATAAAGTATATAACTAACCTGTTTGAGTTGTGTCTCGGAGTTGACTTATAAAGTATATAACTAACCTGTTTGAGTTGTGTCTCGGAGTTGACATAAAGTATATAACTAACCTGTTTGAGTTGTATCTGGGAGTTGACATAAAGTATATAACTAACCTGTTTGAGTTGTGTCTGGGAGTTGACATAAAGTATATAACTAACCTGTTTGAGTTGTGTCTCGGAGTTGCTGTGTATAACTAACCTGTTTGAGTTGTGTCTGGGAGTTGACATAAAGTATATAACTAACCTGTTTGAGTTGTGTCTCGGAGTTGACATAAAGTATATAACTAACCTGTTTGAGTTGTGTCTCGGAGTTGACGTGAACATCGCAGATCTCACAGTGGAAAGTTTTATTCTGGAGCCCCGTTGACACCTCGGTGGGAGGGCCCAGCTTGGCTTTGACCCCTGACCTGGGGAATGACTTTATGGCTCCGTCGCCGCTCCTGGCCTCAAGCATTGTTTTGTGTTTCGTGCCTGACAGGGTGAAAGGTCAGATGGGTCAAAGGTTAGAAGCAGAGACGCCAACTAAGTATTAGCAAAGTGGGACATCTGGCTACTACATAAAGGTGCATCTCAGTGTAAATGGAGATGATGACAAGAGAGAGGCCCTGTCCTAACATACACTTTACCTGTCAGATCAAGATGGCAGTAATGGCCTCAGCCTTGGGGTAAGGGAGGGAGTGATTGATTGGTGTGGTATTGATCAGATAAGAGCCCTGAGCTCTGTAGACGTCTTTGATTGATTAAGAAGACGGACTTGTTGCAGCATGATGATGACACACACAAATATGCACGCGCGCAATACGCAAACACACACACACACACACACACACACACACACACACACACACACACACACACACACACACACACACACACTAACACACACATACATACATACATACATACATACATACATACATACATACATACATACATACATACATACATACATACATACATACATACATACATACATACATACATACATACATACATACATACATAGGTCAGTGATGCTTCATTCTCACCGCTGTTGTGAGCCTGTAACTGGGATGCAGAGTTGACGGCCACCTTGCAGAGAGAACAGTAGAGCAGTCTCTTAGCCTTCTCTTCCTCCACCGCTCCTTCCTTCTCCTTCTCCTTCTCCACCATGAGACAGGGCGACAGAGAGGGGTCAGTGGGCGTCTCTATCCATACTGCTGGGCTGCAGGTCGATGGCGCCACCCCAGAGGCAGAGGCTGGTGACAACACAGGTCCGAATGTGACATCTACACGGAATAATATAATATAATAGAGCATTCTAATAAGGCTGCCATCATTTTTTGAGGATGAGTGAAATCCATACAAGTTTATCCTTCCCATTGTAGAATGAAACCGAATTTGAGTGTGTTGAGTAGTGAATTAGTGAGGAGAGTGTTTGTGTGTGTGATAGTGGTGGTGAGAGAGAGAGGAGAGATACGTAAACCCTGATGCTTTCTTCTCTCCATCATCAACCACTAAAATATGCTGGTTACTACTGCAGGCCTGTATCTAATGCTGGTTACCACTGCAGGCCTGTATCTAATGCTGGTTACTACTGCAGGCCTGTATCTAATGCTGGTTACCACTGCAGGCCTGTATCTAATGCTGGTTACTACTGCAGGCCTGTATCTAATGCTGGTTACTACTGCAGGCCTGTATCTAATGCTGGTTACCACTGCATGCCTGTATCTAATGCTGGTTACTACTGCAGGCCTGTATCTAATGCTGGTTACCACTGCAGGCCTGTATCTAATGCTGGTTACTACTGCAGGCCTGCATCTAATGCTGGTTACTACTGCAGGCCTGTATCTAATGCTGGTTACTACTGCAGGCCTGCATCTAATGCTGGTTACTACTGCAGGCCTGTATCTAATGCTGGTTACTACTGCAGGCCTGTATCTAATGCTGGTTACTACTGCAGGCCTGTATCTAATGCTGGTTACCACTGCAGGCCTGTATCTAATGCTGGTTACTACTGCAGGCCTGTATCTAATGCTGGTTACTACTGCAGGCCTGTATCTAATGCTGGTTACCACTGCAGGCCTGTATCTAATGCTGGTTACTACTGCAGGCCTGTATCTAATGCTGGTTACTACTGCAGGCCTGTATCTAATGCTGGTTACTACTGCAGGCCTGTATCTAATGCTGGTTACTACTGCAGGCCTGTATCTAATGCTGGTTACTACTGCAGGCCTGTATCTAATGCTGGTTACTACTGCAGGCCAGTATATAATGCTGGTTACTACTGCAGGCCTGCATCTAATGCTGGTTACCACTGCAGGCCTGTATCTAATGCTGGTTACTACTGCAGGCCTGTATCTAATGCTGGTTACCACTGCAGGCCTGTATCTAATGCTGGTTACTACTGCAGGCCTGTATCTAATGCTGGTTACCACTGCAGGCCTGTATCTAATGCTGGTTACTACTGCAGGCCTGTATCTAATGCTAGTTACTACTGCAGGCCTGTATCTAATGCTGGTTACTACTGCAGGCCTGTATCTAATGCTGGTTACTACTGCAGGCCTGTATCTAATGCTGGTTACTACTGCAGGCCTGTATCTAATGCTAGTTACTACTGCAGGCCTGTATCTAATGCTGGTTACTACTGCAGGCCTGTATCTAATGCTGGTTACTACTGCAGGCCTGTATCTAATGCTGGTTACTACTGCAGGCCTGTATCTAATGCTGGTTACTACTGCAGGCCTGTATCTAATGCTGGTTACTACTGCAGGCCTGTATCTAATGCTGGTTACTACTGCAGGCCTGTATCTAATGCTGGTTACCACTGCAGGCCTGTATCTAATGCTGGTTACTACTGCAGGCCTGTATCTAATGCTGGTTACCACTGCAGGCCTGTATCTAATGTTGGTTACCACTGCAGGCCTGTATCTAATGCTGGTTACTACTGCAGGCCTGTATCTAATGCTGGTTACCACTGCAGGCCTGTATCTAATGCTGGTTACTACTGCAGGCCTGTATCTAATGCTGGTTACCACTGCAGGCCTGTATCTAATGCTGGTTACTACTGCAGGCCTGTATATAATGCTGGTTACCACTGCAGGCCTGCATCTAATGCTGGTTACCACTGCAGGCCTGTATCTAATGCTGGTTACCACTGCAGGCCTGTATCTAATGCTGGTTACTACTGCAGGCCTGTATCTAATGCTGGTTACTACTGCAGGCCTGTATCTAATGCTGGTTACTACTGCAGGCCTGTATCTAATGCTGGTTACCACTGCAGGCCTGTATCTAATGCTGGTTACTACTGCAGGCCTGTATCTAATGCTGGTTACCACTGCAGGCCTGTATCTAATGCTGGTTACCACTGCAGGCCTGTATCTAATGCTGGTTACTACTGCAGGCCTGTATCTAATGCTGGTTACCACTGCAGGCCTGTATCTAATGCTGGTTACTACTGCAGGCCTGTATCTAATGCTGGTTACTACTGCAGGCCTGTATCTAATGCTGGTTACTACTGCAGGCCTGTATCTAATGCTGGTTACTACTGCAGGCCTGTATCTAATGCTGGTTACTACTGCAGGCCTGTATCTAATGCTGGTTACTACTGCAGGCCTGTATCTAATGCTGGTTACTACTGCAGGCCTGTATCTAATGCTGGTTACTACTGCAGGCCTGTATCTAATGCTGGTTACCACTGCAGGCCTGTATCTAATGCTGGTTACTACTGCAGGCCTGTATCTAATGCTGGTTACCACTGCAGGCCTGTATCTAATGCTGGTTACCACTGCAGGCCTGTATCTAATGCTGGTTACTACTGCAGGCCTTTATCTAATGCTGGTTACCACTGCAGGCCTGTATCTAATGCTGGTTACTACTGCAGGCCTGCATCTAATGCTGGTTACTACTGCAGGCCTGTATCTAATGCTGGTTACTACTGCAGGCCTGTATCTAATGCTGGTTACTACTGCAGGCCTGTATCTAATGCTGGTTACTACTGCAGGCCTGTATCTAATGCTGGTTACCACTGCAGGCCTGTATCTAATGCTGGTTACCACTGCAGGCCTGTATCTAATGCTGGTTACCACTGCAGGCCTGTATCTAATGCTGGTTACTACTGCATGCCTGTATCTAATGCTGGTTACCACTGCAGGCCTGCATCTAATGCTGGTTACTACTGCAGGCCTGCATCCCAAATAGCACCCTATTCCCTAACAAGTGTAAAACGTTTGACCAGGATCCATGATGCACTATGTAGGGAAAGGGTGCCATTTGGGAAGCAGACCAAGTCTCTCAACTTTTACCATAACTCACTGAGACAGAGAAAACCACAACAGTGTTTATGAGATTCATTAGCCTCTGTAATCTCAATAATAACCAAAGATTTCCCATGGGACTCTGCTTCCATTTTTCAGAGTGGGGAAATTAAAGGCTTCGGATTGAAATGATTACAGTCCATTATCTGCAGTGAGACGGACTGGGAGCGGAAGGGCTTCCCCAGAGGGAAACCCCATAGTAGGTCATGTATTAATGGTGATTAGGCCCGTAAGCGTTTCTTTATTGTCATTGACTGTCTCTCTAAAACGGCAATAAGGCTGTTTGGCAAAGTAATCATCACAAAGCTCCCCTGTTTCTTCCACACTAAAGATAAAAACTTGCTCACTCTATCACTATGGCATGAAGTCAAATGAATAGACTCTTCCTCTATAACACCCTCACGCACACCACAACACATATGAACACGCCTACTCATATAGACAGACATACTCTGAGGCATGCATACATTAACAAACAGCGCAAACTCCCGCACACATACTCCCAGATCTGCATATGTTACAGACACACAAGCAAAGTGCTGCGTTTGAACCTCTAAAGACTCATTAGTGAGAATGTGTGTCTACATGTATACAGGGTCATGTAGAGAGAGGAGAGTTGAATGCCTTTCAGTGTTTTAGTCCATCCGCTCTATATGGCAGTGAGGATAGACAGACGAGAGGCTTCCTCACACATCAAAGAGATAGAGAGTGGTGACAGGAAACGCAGGGTCTGTTAGAAGGGATGGTCTGGATGATCAAAGCTACAAGGAGCCTTTATGTGTTTGATGTCAGCACATATTTACAAATACACCCTTGAACGCACGCACACACGCACACACGCACACGCGCACGTACATACACACGCACACACCCTAACGCGTGCACTCATTCACGCATGCACGCGCACACACACATGCTCACACACGCTCACACACATCATCCCTCTCTCTCTGTCTACATTTCTCCCCCCTGGCACACACACACCAACCTGTTGAACTGGAGTCTGAGCTGGGTGGCACAGGGCAGGGAGAGACAGGGCTCTTGCTGACTGCATAAGGGGTCTTGCAGTCCAGTGGGTCGAGGGCTTTGAGCCTCTTGAAGTGTTTGGTACCGCTGTAATGGGATGAGGCCTGGCTCTACACAGAGAGACAATAAAACCAGAACCACTGTAATGGGATGAGGCCTGGCTCTACACAGAGAGACAATACAACCAGAACCACTGTAATGGGATGAGGCCTGGCTCTACACAGAGAGAGACAATACAACCAGAACCACTGTAATGGGATGAGGCCTGGCTCTGCACAGAGAGAGACAATACAACCAGAACCACTGTAATGGGATGAGGCCTGGCTCTACACAGAGAGAGACAATACAACCAGAACCACTGTAATGGGATGAGGCCTGGCTCTACACAGAGAGAGACAATAGAACCAGAACCACTGTAATGGGATGAGGCCTGGCTCTACACAGAGAGACAATACAACCAGAACCACTGTAATGGGATGAGGCCTGGCTCTACACAGAGAGACAATACAACCAGAACCACTGTAATGGGATGAGGCCTGGCTCTACACAGAGAGAGACAATACAACCAGAACCACTGTAATGGGATGAGGCCTGGCTCTACACAGAGAGAGACAATACAACCAGAACCACTGTAATGGGATGAGGCCTGGCTCTACACAGAGAGAGACAATACAACCAGAACCACTGTAATGGGATGAGGCCTGTCTCTACACAGAGAGAGACAATACAACCAGAACCACTGTAATGGGATGAGGCCTGGCTCTACACAGAGAGACAATACAACCAGAACCACTGTAATGGGATGAGGCCTGGCTCTACACAGAGAGAGACAATACAACCAGGACCACTGTAATGGGATGAGGCCTGGCTCTACACAGAGAGAGACAATACAACCAGAACCACTGTAATGGGATGAGGCCTGGCTCTACACAGAGAGAGACAATACAACCAGAACCACTGTAATGGGATGAGGCCTGGCTCTACACAGAGAGACAATACAACCAGAACCACTGTAATGGGATGAGGCCTGGCTCTACACAGAGAGACAATACAACCAGAACCACTGTAATGGGATGAGGCCTGGCTCTACACAGAGAGACAATACAACCAGAACCACTGTAATGGGATGAGGCCTGGCTCTACACAGAGAGAGACAATACAACCAGAACCACTGTAATGGGATGAGGCCTGGCTCTACACAGAGAGAGACAATACAACCAGAACCACTGTAATGGGATGAGGCCTGTCTCTACACAGAGAGAGACAATACAACCAGAACCACTGTAATGGGATGAGGCCTGGCTCTACACAGAGAGAGACAATACAACCAGAACCACTGTAATGGGATGAGGCCTGGCTCTACACAGAGAGAGACAATACAACCAGAACCACTGTAATGGGATGAGGCCTGGCTCTACACAGAGAGAGACAATACAACCAGAATCACAGAGTCACACAAGATACAACAACAAGCCCAATGACTATGCAGTAGTATGTTCTCAACTCATCAAGTCATATAGCCACAGGGTCAAGCCAGATATCTAACATTATTACAATTTCGTCAGTTAGCAGACACTTTTATCCAGAGCAATTTACAAATAAACTCTCAGAGAATTTCATCTCATACACTTCAGCCAATATTTCAAGGCTGCGCTCACACGGTTTACACACACACAACACTTCCATATTCCCCAGGAAGAGTAGCTGCTGCTTTTAGAACAGATAATAAAGTCATTAAATAAAACATTTGACAATCCCTGCATGTTGAGAAAGACCAGGCATGAGGTGCCATCTACAACCTAAAAGGGTTAATTGGCTGTCCCCATAGGATAACCCTTTGAAGAACCCTCTGAAGAACGCTTTTCGCTTCCATGTACACTGAACTAAAATATAAACGCAACATGCAACAATTTCTAAGATTTTACTGAGTTACATATAAGGAAATCAGTCAATTGAAATAAATGAATGATGTCCTAATCTATGGATGTCACATGACTGGTAAAACAGATATACATCTGTTGGTCACAGATACCTTTAAAAAATAGGGAGAGGCGTGGATCAGAAAACCAGTCAGTATCTGGTGTGACCACCATTTGCCTCATACAGCGAGAGACAGAGTTGATCAGGCTGTTGATTGTGGCCTGTGGAATGTTGTTCCACTCCTCTTCAATGGATGTGCGAAGTTTCTTGATATTGTCGGAACTGGAACATGCTATCGTACATGTCGATCCAGAGCATCCCAAACATGCTCAATGGGTGACATATCTGGTGAGTATGCAGTCCATGGAAGAAATAGAACATTTTCAGCTTCCAGAAATTGTGTGCAGATCCTTGCGACATGGGGTTGTGCATTAGCATGCTGAAAAATGAGATGATGGCGGTGGATGAAATGCATTCAAATTGCCATCGATAAAATGCAATTGTGTTCGTTGTCCTTAGCTTATGCCTGCCCATACCATAACCTCATCGCCACCATGGGGCACTCTGTTCACAATGTTGACATCATCAAACCTCTCACCCATATGACGCCATACACGCTGCCTGCCATTTGCCCAGTGTAGTTGAAACCGGGATTCATCCATGAAGAGCACACTTCTCCATCGAAGGTGAGCATTTGCCCACTGAAGTCAGTTATGACGCCGAACTGCTGTCAGGTCAAGACCCTGGTGAGAATGACTAGCACACAGATTAGCTTCCCTGATACGGTTTCTGACAGTTTGTGCAGAAATTCTTTGGTTGTGCAAACCCACAGTTTTATCAGCTGTCCAGGTGGCTGGTCTCAGACGATCCCGCAGGTGAAGAAGCCGGATGTTGAGGTCCTGGACTGACGTAGTTATGCTGCCAAATTCTCTAAAACGACATTGGAGGCGGAAATGAACATGTGATAATCATGCTGTTTAATCACCTTCTTGATATGTCACACCTGTCAGGTGGATGGATTATCTTGGCAAAGGACAAATGCTCATTAACAGGGATGTAAACAAATTTGTGCTCACAATTTGAGAGAAATAAGCATTTTGTGCGTATGGAAAATGTATGGGATCTTTTATTTCAGCTCATGAAACATGGGACCAACACTTTAGATGTTGCGTTTATGTTTTTGTTCAGTGCAGGAACCCAAAAGGGTTCTACCTGGAACCAAAAAGTGTTCTACCTGGAACCAAAAAGTGTTCTACCTGGAACCAAAAAAGGTTTTCCTATTGGGACAGTCAAATAACCCTTTTGGAACCCTTTTTTTCTGAGTGTTGAGACAATAGAGTTCTCAAGCATCCCTGGTACTGCCCTTTATGAGGTCAAACTCTACCTACCTCCGAGTTGAACCTCAGTCGGCACACAACACACGATGAGCTGGGTTTCCTCTTAGGGGGCGTGGCTAGCCCAACCCCTGGACCAATCAGCATTTTGTGAACGTGGTCCATCTGCAAGAACAAGAGTGAAAAGGGGGTGAATTACTGTGCTATGGCTAGGGCAGAGACTAAGGCAGGAGCAAAGGTTTAGCAAGAGTTCAATGTTAGAGTACCTCAAATGCTCCCAGAATTAAACAGGCTTAGAGTAATGGTCCTTCCTTTACTTATAACAGATTCCCAAACCAAACAAGAGAGAAAATGTGGTATGGATAGGGAAAAGACTAGGGTTAAGAGTAGGGTTAAGACTAGGGTGCATACTAGGGTTTAGAGTAGGGTTAAGTCTAGGGTTAAGACTAGGCTTAAGAGTAGGGTTAAGACTCGGTTGAAGACTAGGGTTAAGAGTAGGGTTAAGACTAGGCTTAAGAGTAGGGTTAAGACAAGTGTTAAGACTAGGGTTAAGCAAGAGGTCAATGTTGAGGAAGGAGACTTGAAATTGTCCTCTGTAGCTCAGTTGGTGGAGGATAGTGTCACATGAGTTGAAGCTGGACAAGCGAAGCAGGTATGGGGAGTCAAACATTTAATGAGGAACGGACATGGAACGAGACAGGAACAGCGTCAGCATACAAGAAAACAAAGACAAAAACAATCAATGCATCAGCCATCATACGAAGCATCGGGGAGTACTGGCGTTCTGGTTGGTATGGTGACATCAGCTCTGGGTCGCCACCGATAGAACCGGGGGTGCCTAGCCAGCTCGTTGGGCTTCCACACCCTAACTGGCTCGAGAGGTTTCCTTTCCCCGGTTGGCTCAGATGGCGCCCATCCCACGTCGGGCCTCAGCTGAATTGTCAGTTCTTGTTTGCCCAGGTTCCATCGGCGGTGGAATCCATGTCGATGTCAACAACAAAACAAAAAACAAAAGAGGACCGGTCCAGAAAAACTCCTGGACCGGTCCTCTTTTGTTTTTTGTTTTGTTGTTGACATCGACGTGGATTCCGCCGCCGATGGAACCGGGGGTGTCTAAGCCAGCCCGTCGGGCTTCCACACCCTGGCTGGCTCGAGAGGTTTCGTTGCCTCGATTGGCTTGGCAGGTTTCCATCCCGTCCGCTGGAGTGTCGGGCTCCCTCTCTGCAGTGGGATCGACAGGCGTCTTGTCTCAGCCGAATGCTAGGCTCCCACGCCCCTGTCGGTTCGTCGGGCTTCCACTCCCCAACCGGCTTGCCCAGTGCCCATGTCTCGGCCGGTTCGTCCAGGTGGAATGCCGGGTGGTGCCCCAAGGGGGGGGGGGGGGGGGGGGGGGAGTACTGTCACGTCTGCTCCCGCTCTTCCCCCCTGGTGCTCGAGGGCGCCAGGTTGCCCTGCATCACGTCTCCCTTGCTGCAGTGGGATCTATAGGCGTCTTGCCTCAGCCGGCTCACCAGGCTCCACACGCTCCTGACGGTTCGTCGGGCTTCCACGCCCCAACCGGCTTGCCCAGCTCCCATGTCTTGGCCGGTTCGCCCAGGTGGGACGCCGGTGGTGCCCCGTCTGCTCCTGCTCTCCCCCCCCCCCCCGGCTCTTGAGGGCGCCAGGCTGCCCTGCTTCACTCACTCCTATCATCCATTACGCACACCTGCCTTCCCTTGTCACGTGCATCAGCGATATTGGACTCACCTGGACTCACTCATCATCTGTTTATTACCTCCCCTATATTTGTCAGTTCCCCAGGTCTGTTCCCCGCTACTGCATTGATTGTTTTTTGTCTGTATTATTAGTTTGCTGACGTTGTTCCTGTCTCGTTCCATGTCCGTTCTTCATTAAATGTTTTAATCC
>NC_138317.1:32032500-32060000 GCF_965601325.2 Salmo salar
ACATGGAGGGAGTGAGAGGGGGGACATGGAGGGAGTGAGAGGGGGCTGAGGGGGGGACATGGAGGGAGTGAGAGGGGGGACATGGAGGGACTGAGAGGGGGACATGGAGGCAGTGAGAGGGGGGACATGGAGGGACTGAGAGGGGGACATGGAGGCAGTGAGAGGGGGGACATGGAGGGACTGAGAGGGGGACATGGAGGGAGTGAGAGGGGGGACATGGAGGGACTGAGAGGGGGACATGGAGGGAGTGAGAGGAGGGACATATCGTTCTCATTGAAAGCTAATCTAAGAAGTATATCTCTTCCATGTGTGCTATTTATTTGCTTCCTGTTCTTTAGTTACATTCTTGTGTGTTTTACTTTCAGTTTTTTGCACCAGCTTCAAACAGCTGAAAATGCGATATTTTTGGTTGTGGAAAAGATATTTCACAGCAGCTTCGATGGTACAATGATTCTCTACACTATACTTGCTTGTTTTGTCACATAAACTGCATTTAGGAGAACTATTAGGATTTTAGCAACCAGGAAATAGTGGAGTGATTTCTGAATAGTGCATCTTTCATTTTTACTGAGGTTTATATTTTGTAAAACTGCAGGGGGGATTGGTTCATTTGAATTTCATGCTTGTTTTATTATTTAAAAGTGGAACATGAATTGCATCATTCATGTCATGAGTGTGTCCGGAAGTTGATGGTGTCAGTAACACGTGAGAACAGATGGCCCTCCGAGTGAGTTGGTACACACTTAGAAAAACGGTTTCCATTATGGTTTCTTCGACTGTCCCCATAGGAGAACCATTTTTTGTTCCAGGTATAACCCTTTTTGGTTCCAGGTAGAACTCTCTTGGGTTCCATGTAGAATCCTCTGTGATAAGGGTTCTACATGGAACCCAAAAGGGTTCTACCCAGAACCAAAAAGGCTTTATCAAAGGATTCTCCTATGGGGAGGCGGTGGTTTGGGATTCACAGAGGGAGAGAAATGTGGAAGGGTTTGGTAAAGAGAAGTGAAATGGAGTGGAAGTGGAGTGAGACCCTGACCAACGTGTGTTTAGTTTCCCATCAGGGGGCAGAGTGGTATTACAGAGAGAGTTATTGGAGGGATAGCTGTCGTAACACACACACACACAAAACACACACACTTTGAAGTGTAAGTGTTAACCTAAAACACTGAAATTGAGGGTGAAGAGGAGGAAGGAGAATGAAAATGAAGTGAAAATGGCAACATTCTCCTCTGAGTAAGTGTAAGATAGGAGTGTGTTTTACTGTGTATGACTCAGAGTGTCTGCTGAGTTCCTTTCTCTTTAAGAACCCTCAACCCTTACCCATCACTCTACACTCTTCCCTAACCCATCACTCTACACTCTTCCCTAACCCATCACTCTACACTCTTCCCTAACCCATCACTCTACACTCTTCCCTAACCCATCACTCTACACTCTTCCCTAACCCATCACTCTACACTCTTCCCTAACCCATCACTCTACACTCTTCCCTAACCCATCACTCTACACTCTTCCCTAACCCATCACTCTACACTCTTCCCTAACCCATCACTCTACACTCTTCCCTCAACCCTTACCCTAACCTATCACTCTACACTCCTTCCTCAACCCTTACCCTAACCCATCACTCTACACTCTTCCCTAACCCATCACTCTACACTCTTCCCTAACCCATCACTCTACACTCTTCCCTAACCCATCACTCTACACTCTGCCCTCAACCCTTACCCTAACCTATCACTCTACACTCTTCCCTAACCCATCACTCTACACTCTTCCCTTACCCATCACTCTACACTCTTCCCTAACCCATCACTCTACACTCTTCCCTAACCCATCACTCTACACTCTTCTCTAACCCATCACTCTACACTCTTCCCTCAACCCTTACCCTAACCTATCACTCTACACTCTCTCCTCAACTCTAACCCATCACTCTACACTCTTCCCTAACCCATCACTCTACACTCTTCCCTAACCCATCACTCTACACTCTTCCCTCAACCCTTACCCTAACCTATCACTCTACACTCTCTCCTCAACCCTAACCTATCACTCTACACTCCTTCCTCAACCCTTACCCTAACCCATCACTCTACTCTCTCCGCTCAAACCTTACCCTAACCCATCACTCTACACTCTCCCCTCAACCCTAACCCATCACTCTACACACTCCCCTCAATCATCACCCTACACTCCCCCCTCAACCCTTACCCATCACTCTACACTCTCCCCTCAACCCTTACCCATCACTTTACACTCTCCCCTCAACCCTTACCCTAACCCATCACTCTACACTCTCCCCTCAACCCTTACCCATCACTCTACATACTCCCCTCAATCATCACCCTACACTCTCCCCTCAACCCTTACCCATCACTCTACACTATCCTCTCAACCCTAACCCATCACTCTACACTATCCTCTAAACCCTAACCCATCACTCTACACTATCCTCTCAACTCTAACCCATCACTCTACACTCTCCTCTCAACCCTAACCCATCACTCTACACTCTCCGCTCAAACCTTACCCTAACCCATCACTCTACACTATCCTCTCAATCCTAACCCATCACTCTACACTCTCCTCTCAACCCTAACCCATCACTCTACACTCTCCTCTCAACCCTAACCCATCACTCTACACTCTCCTCTCAACCCTAACCCATCACTCTACACTATCCTCTCAACCCTAACCCATCACTCTACACTCTCCCCTCAAACCTAACCCATCACTCTACACTCTCCTCTCAACCCTAACCCATCACTCTCCCCTCAAACCTAACCCATCACTCTACACTCTCCTCTCAACTCTAACCCATCACTCTACACTCTCCTCTCAACCCTAACCCATCACTCTCCCCTCAACTCTAACCAATCACTCTCTTTCTCCTTTACACTGACATTTACTCCTGAGGTGTTGCCCTGTTGCACCCTCTACAACCACTGTGATTATTATTATTTGACCCTGCTGGTCATCTATGAACATTTGAACATCTTGGCCATGTTCTGTTATAATCTCCACCCGGCACAGCCAGAAGAGGACTGGCCACCCCTCATAGCCTGGTTCCTCTCTAAGTTTCTTCCTAGGTTCTGGCCTTTTTAGGGAGTTTTTCCTTGCCACCATGCTTCTACACCTGCATTGTTTGCTGTTTGGGGTTTTAGGCTGGGTTTCTGTATAGCATTTTGAGATATCAGCAGATGTAAGAAGGGCTTTATAAATACATTTGATTTGATTTTTGATTTGAATTTCTCTCCTTTCCCCTCTCTCTCTGTCCGTATATCTGTCTGTATGTATCTTCCTCTTTTCACACTTACAAATGTCACCTGTCATTCTGTCCATGCCTCCTATAACCTGTCTTTGTCTATTTCATGTGCTGTAGGAGAAAGAGTTAAGGGCTGCGTGTCAGTAGACGGAAACACATCATGCATAGTATGAACACCGCTGTAGTGGAGCTCCCCCTTCCTGGTCCCTGTGAGGGAGGTGACAGACAGAGTTCTGAGTTTGAGGTGATCATGGTCATTACAGTCAGTAGTATGAGTTATGGCTGTGTGTTTGACTATTCCAATCTGGACAGAGAGAGTAGTCAGTATGGCTCTGGTTGAAACGGAGTACATTCAGAACGATGGGGTTCTTTTGTACGGTAATCATTCTTGACTGTTATTACATCTCTTGACCGTTATTGAATTGCAATATCTTGACTGTTATTAGACAATGTCAGTATATAATGTGGAACTGAAATGAATGAGTGAGTGTTTGTTTAACTCTCTCAACTCACGAAGAGGCCACTTAGGACACTATGGCACCCCTCTCTCCCTTTCCCAAAGAAACACGACACAACATGCCAAACAACCCATCAATCCCTCCCCTTTAGACGTGCTGCTTGGCACACGACACACACATTCCTGTAACCATGACAACCCCATGTGGGCGCCAAACAAAAATACATGCTGGAGGGTATGTGCGCTTACGGACTCCTGTGCAAAATGCTATCAATAACACATAGCACAGTAACACACTCACACACACACACTCACACGCACGCACACACACACACACACACACACACACACACACACACACACACACACACACACACACACACACACACACACACACACACACACACACACACACACACACACAAACAAATACAAACACTGACAGGGAAAGCGCAGCCAGGGTTCAGCTAAACTGTACACACTAACGCAACTGAAACACCCACAGGTTAAAATCAACAGTGCTGTTTTTGAGAGAGGGGGCAGATTCCCATTACCCTAGCCAGGTTTCATTAACATTCTGGCAAAAGCTACTGACCAATCACCATATCAACACACCACCAGACAGACAGACAGACAGACAGACAGACAGACAGACAGACAGACAGACAGACAGACAGACAGACAGACAGACAGACAGACAGACAGACAGACAGACAGACAGACAGACAGACAGACAGACAGACAGACAGACAGACAGACAGACAGACAGACAGAGAATATGAGAGGTGAGACAGAGAGTGTAAGAGAAGGCAAGAGGGTGGAATGGATGGAGAGAGAGAAAGAAACAGAGCAAAAGAGAAAGCATGTGAGAGAGGGGACATGGAGGGAGTGAGAGGGGGGACATGGAGGGAGTGAGAGGGGGGACATGGAGGGAGTGAGAGGGGGGACATGGAGGGAGTGAGAGGGGGTGAGAGGGGGGATATGGAGGGAGTGAGAGGGGGGACATGGAGGGAGTGAGAGGGGGGACATGGAGGGAGTGAGAGGGGGGACATGGAGGGAGTGAGAGGGGGTGAGAGGGGGGATATGGAGGGAGTGAGAGGGGGGACATGGAGGAAGTGAGAGGGGGGACATGGAGGGAGTGAGAGGGGGGACATGGAGGGAGTGAGAGGGGGGACATGGAGGGAGTGAGAGGGGGTGAGAGGGGGGATATGGAGGGAGTGAGAGGGGGGACATGGAGGGAGTGAGAGGGGGGACATGGAGGGAGTGAGAGGGGGGACATGGAGGGAGTGAGAGGGGGTGAGAGGGGGGATATGGAGGGAGTGAGAGGGGGGACATGGAGGAAGTGAGAGGGGGGACATGGAGGGAGTGAGAGGGGGGACATGGAGGGAGTGAGAGGGGGGACATGGAGGGAGTGAAAGGGGGGACATGGAGGGAGTGAGAGGGGTGACATGGAGGGAGTGAGAGGGGGGACATGTAGGGAGTGAGAGGGGGGACATGGAGGGAGTGAGAGAGGGGACATGGGGGAGTGAGAGGGGGGACATGGAGGGAGTGAGAGGGGGGACATGGAGGGAGTGAGAGGGGGGACATGGAGGGAGTGAGAGGGGGGACATGGAGGGAGTGAGAGGGGGGACATGGAGGGAGTGAGAGGGGGACATGGAGGGAGTGAGAGGGGGGACATGGAGGGAGTGAGAGGGGGGACATGGAGGGAGTGAGAGAGGGGACATGGAGGGAGTGAGAGAGGGGACATGGAGGGAGTGAGAGGGGGGACATGGAGGGAGTGAGAGGGGGGACATGGAGGGAGTGAGAGAGGGGACATGGGGGAGTGAGAGGGGGGACATGGAGGGAGTGAGAGGAGGGACATGGAGGGAGTGAGAGGGGGGACATGGAGGGAGTGAGAGGGGGGACATGGAGGGAGTGAGAGGGGGGACATGGAGGGAGTGAGAGGGGGGGACATGGAAGGAGTGAGAGGGGGATGAGGGGGGGACATGGAGGTAGTAGGGGGGACATGGAGGGAGTGATAGGGGGGACATGGAGGGAGTGAGAGGGGGGACATGGAGGGAGTGAGAGGGGGGACATGGAGGGAGTGAGAGGGGGTGAGAGGGGGGATATGGAGGGAGTGAGAGGGGGGACATGGAGGGAGTGAGAGGGGGGACATGGAGGGAGTGAGAGGGGGGACATGGAGGGAGTGAGAGGGGGGACATGGAGGGAGTGAGAGGGGGACATGGAGGGAGTGAGAGGGGGGACATGGAGGGAGTGAGAGGGGGGACATGGAGGGAGTGAGAGAGGGGACATGGAGGGAGTGAGAGAGGGGACATGGAGGGAGTGAGAGGGGGGACATGGAGGGAGTGAGAGGGGGGACATGGAGGGAGTGAGAGAGGGGACATGGGGGAGTGAGAGGGGGGACATGGAGGGAGTGAGAGGAGGGACATGGAGGGAGTGAGAGGGGGGACATGGAGGGAGTGAGAGGGGGGACATGGAGGGAGTGAGAGGGGGGACATGGAGGGAGTGAGAGGGGGGGACATGGAAGGAGTGAGAGGGGGATGAGGGGGGGACATGGAGGTAGTAGGGGGGACATGGAGGGAGTGATAGGGGGGACATGGAGGGAGTGAGAGGGGGGACATGGAGGGAGTGAGAGAGGGGATATGGGGGAGTGAGAGGGGGGACATGGAGGGAGTGAGAGGAGGGACATGGAGGGAGTGAGAGGGGGGACATGGATGGAGTGAGAGGGGGGACATGGAGGGAGTGAGAGGGGGGGACATGGAGGGAGTGAGAGGGGGATGAGGGGGGGACATGGAGGTAGTAGGGGGGACATGGAGGGAGTGATAGGGGGGACATGGAGGGAGTGAGAGGGAGGACATGGAGGGAGTGAGAGAGGGGACATGGAGGGAGTGAGAGAGGGGACATGGAGGGAGTGAGAGAGGGGACATGGAGGGAGTGAGAGGGGGGACATGGAGGGAGTGAGAGGGGGACATGGAGGGAGTGAGAGGGGGGACATGGGGGGAGTGAGAGAGGGGACAGAGACCTGGACAGAGAGTTCTAATAAAAAGGTCTGGACAGAGAGTTCTAATAGAAAGTCCTGGACAGAGAGTTCTAATAGAAAGACCTGGACAGAGAGTTCTAATAGAAAAACCCGGACAGAGAGTTCTAATAGAAAGACCTGGACAGAGAGTTCTAATAGAAAGACCCGGACAGAGAGTTCTAATAGAAAGACCTGGACAGAGAGTTCTAATAGAAAGACCCGGACAGAGAGTTCTAATAGAAAAACCTGGACAGAGAGTTCTAATAGAAAGACCTGGACAGAGAGTTCTAATAGAAAGACCCGGACAGAGAGTTCTAATAGAAAAACCTGGACAGAGAGTTCTAATAGAAAGACCTGGACAGAGAGTTCTAATAAGAACCTTGGTGTGGAAACAACAGAGTAGAGCAGCGGCTCCCTTTTCTGTTCCGTGGACAACATTGAAGACCACCAAATCACTGTAAAAAGCTCTTCAGGACCACCAAATAACTGTCAAAACCTCTTGAGGACCACCATTCACAGAGTTGCTGAATTTTTATACAGAAAATATATATATATATTTTACCCCCTTTTTCTCCCCAATATCGTGACTACGATCTTGTATCATCGCTGCAACTCCCCAATTTTGTGATATCCAATTGGTAGTTACAGTCTTGTCCCATTGCTGCAACACCCATACGGACTCGGGAAAGGCGAAGGTCGAGAGCCATGCGTCCTCCGAAACCTTGCCAAGCCGCACTGCTTCCTTACACACTGCTTGCTTAACCCGGAAGCCAGCCGCACCAATGTGTCAGAGGAAACATCGTACAACTGGCGACCTCAGTCAGCTTGCAGGCACCCAGCCCGCCACAAGGAGTCGCTAGAGCACCATGGGACAAGGACAACCCAGCCGGAAAAACCCTCCCCTGACCCGGACTACGCTGGAACAATTCTGCGCCGCCTCATGGGTCTCCAGGTCACGGCCGGCTGTGACACAGCCTGGGATCAAACCCAGGTCTGTAGTGACGCCTCAAGCACTGCAATGCAGTGCCTTAGACCGCTGTGCCACTCAGGAGGCCCATAGTGTATTACTTATCCATGTTGATTTTAACCTAATCTTTATGGGAGATGGTTAACTGACATGTACTGTAATAAATTAGTTTCTCAACTGCTGTGTTTGACCAGATTTCAGTCTCTGCAGTGTGACATGATGATCAAACCTTTAGACGAGTATCATCCTGCAGAGTCCCACCTTTCTTTGTCAATGGTTGTGGCCCTTAGCTGAGTCACTCTAGGTCACCTCAGTGTCAATATGGATTATTGTGACAGGCGCCAATCCCAAATCAACCCTTAGGGGGTATTTCCACCTGGCCTATCAGAAGGGTAAAGCAGAGATACCAGTAATACCATCTGTTGCTTATCTAATCTCTTCAGATCTACACAAGTGTGTAGGTGGAAACAGAGCCATATATTTACATATAAATATATGGCTCTGGGTGGTAGGGGCATCAATCTTCTGTGATGACAACATAGTGATTGACAGCATTGTAACTATGGTGATGGTGGTGATTGCCACTACTCACTTCACTGAAGCCAGGGAACAGGCTGAACGGGAGGAGGGGCTTCAGCGCCATGGAGGTTTGGGCACCGCTCGCAGGGGGCCCACGGGCCAATGAGTGCATGGTGGTGTTCTGACAGACGTTACCTAGGAGATGCAGTGATCAAGTCAATTCTAAACAGATTTTCCTCGTTACAAAAAGAGGGTGAGGGAGAGGGGGTCAATCACAGGTTTACTGACATTCACACGCAAGGACATAAACTCATTAATCTGTCCTCCTCTGTGATTAGCTTTGTTTGTGTGGCTGAGTTCCTGATTATGGAGGATTTTTTTTGTTTTTGCATTTCTACAGAGCCTGATTACAGTTTGATTCAGAACCAGAATATATAATCGTAACAATCAGAGGCCCACGCACACCCTGCTGCACAACCATTAGACCTGATTACCCTACAAGTGTATGTGTGTATGTGTGTGAGTGTGTGTCTGTGCATGTGTTTTCTCTGTTCCTGTCTCTGTCTCTCTCTCTCCCCCCCTTTCTCTCTCTCTCTCTCTTTTCTTGTGATAACAGGTCACAAATCTTGCTGCTGTGATGGCACACCGTGGTATTTCACCCAATAGATATGGGAGTTTATCAAGATTGGATTTGTTTTCAAATTCTTTGTGTGTCGATGTAATCTGAGGGAAATATGTTTCTCTCATATGGTCATACATTTGTCAGGAGGTTAGGAAGTGCAGCTCAGTTTCCACCTCATTTTGTGGGCAGTGTGCACATAGCCTGTCTTCTCTTGAGAGCACGGTCTGCCTACGGCTGCCTTTCTCAATAGCAAGGCTATGCTCACTGAGTCTGTACATAGTCAAAGCTTTCCTTAATTTTGGGTCAGTCACAGTGGTCAGATATTCTGCCACTGTGTACTCTCTGTTTAGGGCCAAATAGTGTTTGTCCCATTTTATGAAATCTTGGTAGGTGAGTGGACCCCAGACCTCACACCCATAAAGGGCAATGGGTTCTATATTGTATTTTTAGCCAGATCCTACTTGTGACTCGTTTCAGGAGACTAGGCGTATGTCGTGGTCACTACTTCACAGGAGAGCCGTTTGAACTTAAACTTTTTTGTTTTATCAAAATGTGTTTTTTTGGGGGGCAGAAATGCCTTCTGGAACATGTGAACTTTCATGTCCCTTAATAACAAACTTGCATGCCATCTCTAAATACCAATACAATTGTTAAATTATGAGCCAGTTGGTTTAACCACAGGAAAAGCGAGCAACCTTCCCGCTAGCCATGATTGGCTGAGATAATAAGTGGGCTGGACATGCTGAGAGATGAGTTCGGATTGGTCTGCCATATAGCACGCTTCTGTCTATTTGAGCTGGTCAGTATGTGTAGGTAATCCTAAATGCTTAGTAGAAGTGCGTAAGTGTTGCTCTCCACTTTCTGGAGACCGAGTTTTGAAATCAGTGGCATTCGAGTATGATAGCTAAAGAGATGGAGAAAACAGCTGTCTCCGGATTACATCTTCAAACTAAGGGCAACCATGGCATCCGTGACAGGAGACAAGTCCATCTATGATGTATACGGGTAAGATAGTCTAGCTAGCTACATTTTCAGATATTACACGTTTCTAATTATGACAGAAAGTTGTTTTCATTTCAAGTTAAAGTGTTACGGGGTAAGTTAAAGTGTACTGTTAGCTAGCTAGCTAACAGTACACGCTCAACACCCGTTGAATATAGCTAACTAGCTACATATCATAACAAAAGACTCCACTATGCAAGTAACCATTTCAATAGAATGTCACTGCGACAACTGTTGATAGAAGTAGCTGGTGAATTCGCTCTGGCTATCTACTCCGATTTCAGAGCATTCTCGTCTGTGTGGCAGAGCGCAGAATAACTGACAAATTTACGAACGCTCAACACCTGTTGAATATGGCCAGTGTCAGTAAACGTTGGCAAAAAGGTGTACGCTCTGGATAACATAAAAACAGCCTAACCAGCTCTGCTAGGGCTAGTAAAATGGTCAGAGTGGGGTATTCTCTCATTTGTGTCTGGAAGTAGCTAGCAAGCTAGCCAATGTTAGCCAGTTAGCTTGGGTGCTTGACTGCTGTTGTTAGGACAGAACGCTCGGATCAACCCTTAAAGAGATGGGTGGGGATAAAGCTTAAGAGGGTGTGAACGATGCTGAATGGTGTAGACAAAGAAGAGCTCTCCAGTAAGTACCAAAATATTCAAAGGCCATTTTCTCAAAAGTGAGGTTACAAGTTTATCGAATTTCAAAGCAGAATTACTTTCCCATTGTTCCTCAAATGCAGTGTATGATATACCATTTTGTAACTCTGTGTCTCTGCTTTTATCCAATGTAAAAAAACACAATTTCATATTTTGCTACATAAGACCGAATCAAGGCGGTCGGTCACAATTAGTATGTCGAATTTTATGTTCCTTTTGATGGCATAGAAGGCCCTTCTTTCCTTTTCTCTCAGATAGTTCACAGCTCTCTCTCTCAATTCAATTCAATTCAATTTCAATTTAAGGGCTTTATTGGAATGGGAAACATATGTTAACATTGCAAAGCAAGTGAAGTAGATAATAAACTAAAGTGAAATAAGCAATCCAAATTAACAGTAAACATTACACTCACAAAACTTCCAAAAGAATAAAGACAAATATTGTGTGCAAATAGTTAAAGTACAAAAGGGAAAATAAATAAACATAAATACTCTCTCTCTCTCTCTCTCTCTCTCTCTCTCTCTCTCTCTCTCTCTCTCTCTCTGTCTCTCTCCTCGCTCTCTGTCTCTCTCTTGCTCTCTCTCTCTCTCGCTGTGTGTCTCTGTTTCTCTCTGTCTCTCTCTCTCACTGTGTCTCTCTCTCAGTCTCTCTCTTTGTCTCTCTCTCGCTGTCTGTCTCTCTGTCTGTCTCTCTCTCAGTCTCTCTCTTTGTCTCTCTCTGTCTCAGTCTCTCTCTCTCTCGCTGTCTGTCTTGCTGTCTGTCTCTCTCTCAGTCCCTCTCTCTCTCTCTCTCTGTCTCTCTCTCTGTCTCTCTCTCTGTATCTCTCTTTGTCTCTCTCTCTGTCTCTCTCTGTCTCAGTCTCTCTCTCGCTGTCTGTCTCTCTGTCTGTCTGTCTCTCTCAGTCTCTCTCTTTGTCTCTCTCTGTCTCAGTCTCTCTCTCTCTCGCTGTCTGTCTGTCTTGCTGTCTGTCTCTCTCTCAGTCCCTCTGTCTCTCTCTGTCTCTCTCTTTGTCTCTCTCTTTGTCTCTCTCTCTGTCTCAGTCTCTCTCTCTCTCACTGTCTGTCTCTCTCTCTCTCAGTCCCTCTCTCTCTGTCTCTCTCTCTCTGTGTATAGAGTATAGCCTTGTAATGGAAACTATATAGATAGTAATAACATTCCCTGTGACTGAGAGACATGCAGGGAGGCAAATGCATTCTATTATTTGTAGTAAATCCCATTGATCACTCCTGTAGGGCTCTGGTCAAAAGCAGTGCACTATGTACAGAATAAGGTACCATTTGGGAAGCAGTATTATGTAGCAGATCAGGCATGACCGTAGGAAGCACAGTCACGCTTTATCACCACATAGAGTTCTGAGGTGAGGAAACAGGAGTATCATTACTACAGTAAAGACCATGAATGAAAACACAGTGAAATGCCAGCAGATTGCCTTGAGGCCATGGAGACATTCAGACAGAAAGTGGTAAGAGTTGTGCCCGATCTCTGGGACAATGTGTAGGCTAAGTCAACTTAAACATCAACATACCGATTTGTCAACTAACGTTTTGCCCACTGGGACTTGATTAGGCTATACTATACTGCATTGCACAATAATACATTTTGTAAAACCTGTCATGCAACATTAGGCTACATCAAGTGCTTGGAATATATAAACAAAACAAAACAAAAAGGCAGACTTAACAACTTTGCCGGATGGGCAACATACAGGATGGGCAACAGGGTATTTATGTTTTTTACACAGCCTCAAAGAGCGCATCTTTACCTGACACATTTTAAATGAAGCAACTATCTGCGCATTTAAGCTACTGAGCCATAAAAACAATATCAATTAGACTTGGGACATACATTTTAATTTGTATAACCCGTTTCCGGTAACCTATATATTTAGGTTACCTAAATACATTCTGATAATTTCCTACTGTAGAAGTACCTACTTACCAAAATACATCCTGGTTTTTGTCAATTTATCAACAGGCAATAGTCCGTCTTTATGCAAATTCAGCTCCCGCCGCTCAAGTCTCATCCGCAGCCAGATCGACTCTAGCGCAGCGTAGTTGTGCGATGGGTCCGGAATGAGTCTTGTCTCCTCCACAATAGTTTACCTCTCACTGCTGTAGTAGGCTACTCTCCTTCCTCTCAACTCCCTCGCTGTCTCTCTAGCCTTGTTTACACCTTGCTCCAACATGTGGGTTTTGTCATCTGATCATTATATTCCAAAAACTATCTGATCAAGGTTTGTCCGTTTACGCATCCTGTTAAAATGTGTCTCTTATCCGTCCACGGTGTCTGCATTTTGACCATATTTCCTGGTGCCTCCATGTAGGCTATCCAAATTATTTTAGATAATAATATGTATGTATTTATTTTAAGACAATTATTGATGCCTTTCATCAATGGTGCTACCTGTCAATGATTTTAGAGGCTGGTATTATAATAATAATAATAATAATAATAATAATAATAATAATTTGGTGGATTATATTTGCAATAGGGTTTGGCTTCACCAGATACCTTCTCAGGACACAGACGCTGTGAGACATGCGAGCTGAGACAGGATGTGGAATGGTGACAGAGAGCTAGCTAGATAGCTAGTGTAGCCAGTTTATTAAGGTGACAGCTGAAGTTTGGTTTAGCTTGATTGTATAGATTTTTCACAAAAAATGTACATGTATGGCATTAACATGTATGAAAATTCATAACATATAATAGTAATTGTAATTCGTAATTTATCATACGGATCGGTGGGTGTAACCATATCATACGGATCGGTGGATGTAACCATATCATACGGATCGGTGGGTGTAACCATATCATACGGATCGGTGGATGTAACCATATCATACGGATCGGTGGGTGTAACCATATCATACGGATCGGTGGATGTAACCATATCATACGGATCGGTGGGTGTAACCATATCATACGGATTGGTGGATGTAACCATATCATACGGATCGGTGGGTGTAACCATATCATACGGATCGGTGGGTGTAACCATATCATACGGATCGGTGGATGTAACCATATCATACGGATCAGTGGGTGTAACCATATCATACGGATCGGTGGGTGTAACCATATCATACGGATCGGTGGGTGTAACCATATCATACGGATCGGTGGATGTAACCATATCATACGGATCGGTGGGTGTAACCATATCATACGGATCGGTGGGTGTAACCATATTATACGGATCGGTGGATGTAACCATATCATACGGATCGGTGGGTGTAACCATATCATACGGATCGGTGGATGTAACCACATCATACGAATTGGAGGGATAATTACAAATTCAGACATATCACAGAAACATAACATATCATACAAAACAGAAGGACACAAGAAAATGTCTACTATGTTACGGCTTGAGTAAGGGTTGCCCGAGCACATACCATCTGCGCTTTGAGATTCGCAGACCAGGCGTTTGAGATTCATAGACCAAGCGGTGTCAACCCACATAATCTGCAGCTGCATGCTTCTCTATATTTGTCCTATTTTACACATGTACAAGTGTGTATTAATACGCATGTATAATGATGATTTAAATGGTTTGACCATCCAGATCTGTTTACACTTGATTGATATCCAGATACAATGAGTCTCTGACTACCTCCGAAGGTGGTCAGGAAGATGCATCTTTTAATCGTCTACACCTGTCTAAAAATGTGGGCACTATCAGAATGTGGACAAGATCAGAAGGGACGCATGCTAGCACCAGGTGTAAACGGGGCTTCTGTCTCCCTCCCCTCCACCTACCTCCTTTCTAGCGTTCTTTCTCTCTCTGAGAGTGAAGATTTACTCCACTGCTCATGCATTGTGTTATAAATATTTTGAAAGTACCTGTTGCAAGGTTGTTTATTGTCCTTTTCCACAACTTTATTGGGGTGTAGGTGCCATATGCAGGGTGTGTCTGTTATCTGTAGTAGGCTATTTGACTTTATTGGTCAAGTCGTGACTGAGCCAGGTGCTCTTGTTAATCTAAAGACACGTACACACACAGAAAGAGAGAGAAGGAGAGGGAGGGAGACAGGGAGAAAGAGCAGAGAAGTGGTGTGATCTAATGGGGCATATAAGAGTGATCACATACAGCCCTAAAAAGGGGGAAATCGCTGCCTCCTCACTGTGATTCATTCCATCCACTGTGAGTCTATGGAGGCTGCCCAGGCTGTTGTCTTTGGATGAGCCTGTGTTTAAATATGTGTATAAATTCTTTCACATCCTCACTCCATTCCTCCAGGGGCAGGTATTTGTTAGATGCATCCCTGGCTTCACTGTGTCAGAAGGAAACCACATATGCCAGGAGGACATGTCGTGGGACCATAACATCACACTAGGGAAGGGCAGGTGTGCAGTGTGTTGGAATCACCACATGTGCATGTACTAACGCATACAACTGTCTATTTTTCACACACAAACACACACTGTCAAGTGTGTGGGTACTGGTAGTGAAGTCAGGTGCAGGAGAGCAGAGATGTGAACAGGCGCACACTTTGAGGCAAAAGTGCAAAACAATCACAAGAATTGTTTAACAATAAACATCTTCGTGAAATACCACGGAAAAAATAAACCAGTCTGGCGCGTCAACATGTAACAAACAATCTTTCACAAAGACATGATGGGGAACAGAGGAGTAAATACATGTAGATTGATTGGGGAATGAAAACCAGGTGTGAAGAGAACAAGACAAAACAAATGGACACATGAAAAATGGAGCGGCGATGGCTAAAAAGCCGGTGACGTCGACCGCCGAATGCCGCCCGAACAAGGAGAGGAGCCGACTTCGGAGGAAGTCGTGACACACACCTCTCACAGTTACACTCACAGTCAGAATGAGTTTTAGTGGTGTGTGAACCCAGTTCAACTTTCCTGTCCTCTCTCTGTTCCAGCCTCCCCTCTTTTTGGGGGGAGGACAATAACATGTTTTCACATTTCGTGGCACCTGGGACAGATTAATCAGGAAGAGAGTGGCCTTTAAATGGAATGGTGTATTGGATCTGCCACACTCCAAATAATACAATACAGTGTTTGGGTTTAAACATACTGCATTTTTAATTCATTAATATACTTGGCATATCATGAGAATATAGTCACAAATATAAGGGCCGATCTGTCAATTTACCGTTTTTTCCAACTGCTTACACACGTTTTCAAAACTGTCTCTCCTTTTTTCAAAACTCTACACACAATTCCCAAAACTGCACACACAAAATGCAAAATGCCTCACATCTCCTTCAAAATGTAACACTGCGTTCAAAATGCCATAAACACATGTCAGAATGAAGCATTTGCATCAAATGGCAAACACTGCTTTCATA
Source organism: Salmo salar (assembly GCF_965601325.2). NCBI lineage: Eukaryota > Metazoa > Chordata > Actinopteri > Salmoniformes > Salmonidae > Salmo > Salmo salar. The sequence goes on from NC_138317.1 coordinate 32,048,329, forward strand.
ATAGTACATTTTTGGATATACCATGTAAACACTGTTCTAAATCTAAAGCTCTTTGGTCTTTCATAGGCTTATATCTACATTTCAATACAATGTTCTACAGTGAAAGTAATCTGCTGAGAGGGGTAACAAGTACACTGTAAACACCAATGCAATGTAGAAACAGAAAATATTTATTAGGCCAAACATTACTGTTGTATACAGTAGCATACAACAAAACCATAAACATATGTAAACCAAAAGTATATTCTTTAGAATACAGTAAAGAACACAATTGTGTGTGTGGGGTCCCAGGGGGGGGGGGGCAGTCCAGGAATTGGTGGGGGGGGGGGGGGGGGCAGTCACCAGTGCTAAGCTACGCTTCATCTCTTCTCCGGGCTGGGTCTGGCCACAATACTTCGTCCACATCACAAGATACGTTTTCTCTTGCCAAACATCGAGGGAAGTATCTTCTAGCATGGCGTATCCAACCTTGGACAGAGGCAACCTCTATGTCCCCACATGCGTCCTCCATTGCGTGGAGAAGCGGCATGCGGGCATAGGGTTGGCGATCATACACTTTCCAGCGCCAGGCTGAGAAGAATTCCTCTATGGGATTTAGAAAAGGTGAATATGGGGGTAGGTACAAAACTACAAATTGTGGATGGGTGGCAAACCAGTTTTGGACCAGAACAGCCCGGTGAAAACTAACATTGTCCCATAAAACCACAATCTAGCAGGCTCCTGATCTGGATCAGGGACAAGCATTGTGTAAATTGTATCCAGAAAAGTGAGCATATGGCCGGTGTTGTACGGACCCAGTGTGGCATTGTGATGGAGGACCCCGTTTTGAGTGATGGCAGCACACATAGTTATATTACCCCCACGCTGTCCAGGGACATTGGTAATTGCCCTCTGTCCTATTACATTTCTTCCCGCGGCGCCTGGTTTTGGTGAGGTTGAAGCCAACCTCATCCACATAAATAAATTCATGGCGAATTACATGGGCATCCAGCTCCAATACTCTAACAGACAAAAGGATATACAGATGAGTAAATATGGTATGTCTGAAGTACTGGAAGTAGTGTTGCATACATACCTCTACAAAGTAATGTCGCATATTCTTGACTCTGTCAGAGTTCCTCTCAAATGGCTCCTTGTAAAGTTGTTTCATCGTCACTCGGTGCCGTTGGAGGATGCGTTGTATGGTCGACAGGCTTACAGCATTGATGTTGTTAAATATGGTGTCATTATTCAAGATATGCTCTCTTATCTCTCGAATCCTAATTGCATTGTTGGCCAAAACCATATTTATAATTGCAGTCTCTTGTACATCTGTAAACAAGCGTCCTCCATGATGTCTTTGCCTTTCCACTCTGTACAGAATTCAAACACAGTATGTGTTCAGCATAGGAACTGTAAACAATGTACAAAAAAAGGTAGTACAGCATGATAACCAACCTCGTTCATTCAATGCAGTGCAGTAAATGGATGGCTTAGAGTTACAAATGTTTATGCAATACTATGCAGTTATACGTATTTTACAGTACATTCCTGTAATGCTAAAATAGTCATTAGATAGTTGCATACCTGTTCTCATTTCTGAAGGTTCGAATTATGGACGCCACTGTAAATCGACTCAAGTTGGGATGGACTCTCAGTCCAGCCTCTCTCATGGTCAAACCGTGGTTGATCACATGATCAACAAGTGTTGCCCTAATCTCATCAGAGATGGCTCTCCTTCCTTCTCTTCTTTGCCCTCGTCCTCTTCTTCCTCCTACTCCAACTCTTCGTCTTTGAATTTGTCGTTGTTGTTGTTGTTGTTGTTGTTGTTGTTGTCCCCTGCCTCTCCCTCCTACTCCTCTTGCTCTCTGTCCATTGTTGGCATCCATTGTTCAAAACAGGTAATCTGACCTTTGACCTATTTATAGGCCTATACTACAGTTAAGGACTGATTGGTTAGTGATCAGTTAAGCAATTCGTTTTTGCACATGTGAGGAGCGTGTGTGTGACCTGGTGAATAAGTGTAGCATTTTGATTGGTTGTGTTTGGAAAAGGAAAGCAAGTCACTTCCTGTTAGATTTTAGTGTTTTAGGTAGAGAATTGTGTGTAGTGTTTTGAAAAAAGTGTTTTATGCAATTGACAACTGAGTCAAAGGCTGAGAAATAGCTTATGGTTTTGGATATTTGGTGTGTAGTTTTGCACTTTGAGTGAGAAGTTTCAAAAATCGTGTGACATGAAAAGATTTTGTGTGTAAGCAGTTGGAAAAAACGGTAATAATAATGGATACCAAAACAAAAGCATATTTTCCATAACAGAGATATCATCTCCCTGATGATCTTTTAGCCAAGAAGGCAACTGTAGAATAAAAACCCTGGATAATCACAGGACTAACCAAAGGCATACATCGATCCAGACAGTAAAACCTTGGACAGGACTGACCAAAGGCATACATCGATCCAGACAGTAAAACACTGGACAATCACACGACTAACCAAAGGCATACATCGATCCAGACAGTAAAACACTGGACAGGACTGACCAAAGGCATACATCGATCTAGACAGTAAAACACCTGACAATCACAGGACTAACCAAAGGCATACATCGATCCAGACAGTAAAACACCTGACAATCACAGGACTAACCAAAGGCATACATCAATCCAGACAGTAAAACACTGGACAGGACTAACCAAAGGCATACATCGATCCAGACAGTAAAACACTGGACAATCACAGGACTAACCAAAGGCATACATCGATCCAGACAGTAAAACACTGGACAGGACTAACCAAAGGCATACATCGATCCAGACAGTAAAACCCTGGACAATCACAGGACTAACCAAAGGCATACATCGATCCAGACAGTAAAACACTGGACAGGACTGACCAAAGGCATACATCGATCCAGACAGTAAAACACTGGACAATCACACGACTAACCAAAGGCATACATCGATCCAGACAGTAAAACACTGGACAGGACTGACCAAAGGCATACATCGATCCAGACAGTAAAACCCTGGACAGGACTGACCAAAGGCATACATTGATCCAGACAGTAAAACCCTGGACAATCACAGGACTAACCAAAGGCATACATCGATCCAGACAGTAAAACACTGGACAGGACTGACCAAAGGCATACATCGATCCAGACAGTAAAACCCTGGACAATCACAGGACTAACCAAAGGCATACATCGATCCAGACAGTAAAACACTGGACAATCACACGACTAACCAAAGGCATACATCGATCCAGACAGTAAAACACTGGACAATCACAGGACTAACCAAAGGCATACATCGATCCAGACAGTAAAACACTGGACAGGACTGACCAAAGGCATACATCGATCCAGACAGTAAAACCCTGGACAATCACACGACTAACCAAAGGCATACATCGATCCAGACAGCAAAACACTGGACAATCACAGGACTAACCAAAGGCATACATCGATCCAGACAGTAAAACACTGGACAGGACTGACCAAAGGCATACATCGATCCAGACAGTAAAACACTGGACAATCACAGGACTAACCAAAGGCATACATCGATCCAGACAGTAAAACCCTGGACAGGACTGACCAAAGGCATACATCGATCCAGACAGTAAAACCCTGGACAATCACAGGACTAACCAAAGGCATACATCGATCCAGACAGTAAAACACTGGACAATCACAGGACTAACCAAAGGCATACATCGATCCAGACAGTAAAACCCTGGACAATCACAGGACTAACCAAAGGCATACATCGATCCAGACAGTAAAACACTGGACAATCACAGGACTAACCAAAGGCATACATCGATCCAGACAGTAAAACACTGGACAGGACTGACCAAAGGCATACATCGATCCAGACAGTAAAACACTGGACAATCACAGGACTAACCAAAGGCATACATCGATCCAGACAGTAAAACCCTGGACAGGACTGACCAAAGGCATACATCGATCCAGACAGTAAAACCCTGGACAATCACAGGACTAACCAAAGGCATACATCGATCCAGACAGTAAAACACTGGACAATCACAGGACTAACCAAAGGCATACATCGATCCAGACAGTAAAACACCTGACAATCACAGGACTGACCAAAGGCATACATCGATCCAGACAGTAAAACACTGGACAATCACACGACTAACCAAAGGCATACATTGATCCAGACAGTAAAACCCTGGACAGGACTAACCAAAGGCATACATCGATCCAGACAGTAAAACACTGGACAATCACACGACTAACCAAAGGCATACATCGATCCAGACAGTAAAACCCTGGACAGGACTAACCAAAGGCATACATCGATCCAGACAGTAAAACCCTGGACAGGACTAACCAAAGGCATACATCGATCCAGACAGTAAAACACCTGACAATCACAGGACTAACCAAAGGCATACATCGATCCAGACAGTAAAACACCTGACAATCACAGGACTAACCAAAGGCATACATCGATCCAGACAGTAAAACACTGGACAATCACAGGACTAACCAAAGGCATACATCGATCCAGACAGTAAAACACTGCCCTCGGAGAATGTATGTCCCAAATGGCACCCTATTCCCTATATAGTGCACTACTTTTAACCAGAGCCCTCCTATGGACACTGGTCAAAAGTAGTGAACTTTAAAGGGAACAGGGTGTAATTTGGGACACACCCAGAGTATCTCCCAGTGACTTAATGTATTAGCGTGTATCTGTCCAGCTCCACGGAACAACGGCAGAGAGAGAGAGAGAGAGAGAGACTGAGAAAATAACAAAGATGGAAATATCTGCTCATGAACTCAATTGAACGCTCCTGTATTTGGGGAGTTTCTCCCATTCTTCTCTGCAGATCAGCTCAAGCTCTGTCAGGTTGGATAGGGAGCATCCCTGCACAGCTATTTTCAGGTTTCTCCAGGGATGTTCGATCGGGTTCAAGTCCGGGCTCTGGCTGGGCCACTCAAGGACATTCAGAGACTTGTCCTGAAGCCCCTTCTGCGTTGTCTTGGCTGTGTGCTTAGGGTCATTGTCCTGTTGGAAGGTGAACCACCAGTCTGAGGTCCTGAGCGCTCTAGAGCAGGGTTTCAACAAGGATCTCTCTTTACTTTGCTCCATTCATCTTTTCCTTGATCCTGACTAGTCTCCCAGTCCCTGCCGCTGAAAAACATCCCCACAGCATGATGCTGCCACCGCCACCATGCTTCACAGTAGGGATGGTGCCAGGTTTCCTCCAGACGTGATGCTTGGCATTCAGGCCAAAAAGTAAAATCTTGGTTTCATCAGACCAGAGAATCTTGTTTCTCATGGTCTGAGAGCCTTAAGGTGCCTTTTGGCAAACTCCAGCAGGCTGTCATGTGCCTTTTACTGAGGAGTGGCTTCCATCTGGCCACTCTAACATAAATGCCTGATTGGTGGAATGCTGCAGAGATAGTTGTCCTTCTGGAAGGTTCTCCCATCTCCACAGAGGAACTCTGGAGCACTATCAGAGTGGCCATCAGGTTCTTTGTCACCTCCCTGACCAAGGTCTTTCTCCCCCAATTGTTCAATTTGACCGGGAGGCCAGCTCTAGGAAGAGTCTTGGTGGTTCTAAACTTTTTAAATTTAGGAATGATGGAGGCCACTGTGTTCTTGGGGACCTTCAACGCTGCAGAAAAAACACACACCTCCTCCTCCATGCTTCACGGTGGGAACCACACATGCGGAGATCATCCGTTCACCTACTCTGCGTCTCACAGACACAGCGGTTGGAACCAAAAACTCAAATTTGGACTCATCAGACCAAAGGACAGATTTCCACCAGTCTAATTTTCCATTGCTCGTGTTTCTTGGCCCAAGCAAGTCTCTTCTTATTATTGGTGCCCTTTAGGAGTGGTTTCTTTGCAGCAATTTGACCGTGAAGGCCTGATTCACGCAGTCTCTTCTGAACAGTTGATGTTGAGATGTGTCTGTTACTTGAACTCTGTGAAGCATTTATTTGGACTGCAATTTCCGAGGCTGGTAACTCTAATGAACTTATCCTCTGCAGCAGAGTTAACTCTGGGTCTTCCATTCCTGTGGCGGTCATCATGAGAGTCAGTTTCATCATAGCGCTTGATGGTTTTTGCAACTGCACTTGAAGAAACTTTCACAGTTCTTGAAATGTTCTGTATCGACTGGACTTCATGTCTTAAAGTAATGATGGACTGTTGTTTCTCTTTGCTTATTTAAGCTGTTCTTGCCATAATATGGACTTGATATTTGACCAAATAGGGCTATCTTCTGTGTACCCCCTGTACCTTGTCACAACACAACTGATTGGCTCAAACGCATTAAGAAGGAAAGAAATTCCACAAATTAACTTTTAAGAAGGCACACCTGTTAATTGAAATGCATTCCAGGTGACTACCTCATGAAGCCGGTTGAGAGAATGCCAAGAATGCCAAGAGTGTGCAAAGCGGTCCCGTGTGGCTCAGTTGGTAGAGCATGGTGTTTGCAACGCCAGGGTTGTGGGTTCGATTCCCATGGTGTACCAGTAGGGAGAAAAAATATGTGAAATGTATGCATTCACTACTGTAAGTCGCTCTGGATAAGAGTGTCTGCTAAATGACTAAAATGTAAATGTAAAGCTGTTATCAAGGCAAAGGGTGGCTATTTGAAGAATATAAAATATATTTTGATTTGTTTAACACTTTTTTGGTTACTACATTATTCCATATGTTTTATTTCATAGTTTTGATGTCTTCACTATTATTCTGCAATGTAGAAAATAGTAAAAATAAAGAAAAACCCTTGAATGAGTAGGTGTTGTTAAGCTTTTGACTGGTACTGTATATACTGAACAAAAATATAAATGCAACATGCAACAATTTCAATGATTTTACTGATTTACAGCTCTTATAAGGAAATCAGTCAATTGAAATAAATTAATTAGGAGCTAATCTATGGATTTCACATGACTGGGCAGAGGCGCAGCCATGGGTGTGCCAGGGAGAGCATAGGTCCACCCACTGGGGAGCCAGGCCCAGCCAATCAGAATGAGTTTTTCACCACAAAAGGGCTTTTATTACAGACAGAAATACTCCTTAGTTTCATCAGCTGCCCGGGTGGCTGATTTCAGATGATCCCGCAGGTGAAAAACAGATGTGGAAGTACTGGGCTGGCGTGGTTACTTGTGGTCTGCGGTTGTGTGGCCGATTGGTCGTACTGATAAATTCTCTAAAACAACATTAGACATTCCTGCAGTCAGCATGCCAATTGCATGATATTGTGTTGTCTGACAGAACTGCACATTTTATTGGCCTTTTATTGTCCCCAGCACAGGGTGCACCTGTGTAATGATCATGCTGTTTAATCTTGATATGCCACACTTGTCAGGTGATGGATTATCTTGGCAAAAAGAGAAATACTCACCTACAGGGAGGAAAATAATATTGTGCACAAAATTTGAGAGAAATAAGCTTTTTATCAGTATGGAACATTTCTGGGATCTTTTACTTCTGCTCATGAGACATGGGACCAACAATTAACATGTTAAGTTTATATTTTTGTTCAGTATATATAGTCCAGACTCTGACATTACTCATTTCTTTCTTTTCATTCTTGGGGATTTCTGTTCTGCTCGAAGTGGTCACTTCCAGGTTCCATCCATATACTGTATGTACTTCCTATAGCAATCCAGACCCACTCTACATCTCCTGGTCGAGAGGATTGAAATGCTACGTCAACAATCATTCAGGCCACCTGATTGGTCACCACAACAACATCACCATGATGATCTGCAGGCCATTGGATCATGTGTTTATGTGATGACGTTAGTCAATGAAATGTGGGATATGTTTGGAATGAGACTCCACATCACAGGTGCATTACATGTGGGTAAACACGATACACAAGCATTTCGCTACACGATACAAAAGTATTTCGCTACACCCGTAATAAGATCTGCTAAATATATGTTTATGACAATAGCATTTGATTTGATTTGACACACACACACACCCACAAACAACAGTAAAAAGACAGGCTACAAAAAGTAGCGAGGCTATAAAAGTAACGAGGCTACATACAGACACTGGTTAGTCAGGCTGATTGAGGTTGTATGTACATGTAGATATGGTTAAAGTGACTATGCATATATGATGAACAGAGAGTAGCAGTAGTGTAAAAGAGGGGTTGGCGGGTGGTGGGGGCACACAATGCAGATAGCCCGGTTAGCCAATGTGCGGGAGCACTGGTTGGTCGGCCCAGTTGAGGTAGTATGTACATGAATGTATAGTTAAAGTGACTATGCATATATGATAAACAGAGAGTAGCAGCAGCGTAAAAAGAGTGGTTGGGGGGGCACACAATGCAAATAGTCGGGGTAACCATTTGATTACCTGTTCTGGAGTCTTATGGCTTGGGGGTAAAAACTGTTGAGAAGCCTTTTTGTCCTAGACTTGGCACTCCGGTACCGCTTGCCATGCGGTAGTAGAGAGAACAGTCTATGACTGGGGTGGCTGGGGTCTTTGACAAATTTTAGGGCCTTCCTCTGACACCGCCTGATGTAGAGGTCCTGGATGGCAGGCGGTTTAGCCCCAGTGATGTACTGGGCCGTACGCACTACCTTCTGTAGTGCCTTGCGGTCAGAGGCCGAGCAATTGCCGTACCAGGAAGTGATGCAACCAGTCAGGATGCTCTCGATGTTGCAGCTGTAGAACCTTTTGAGGATCTCAGGACCCATGCCAAATCTTTTTAGTTCCCTGAGGGGGAATAGGCTTTGTCATGCCCTCTTCACGACTGTCTTGGTGTGTTTGGACCATTCTAGTTCGTTGTTGATGTGGACACCAAGGAACTTGAAGCTCTTAACCTGCTCCACTACAGCCCCATCGATGAGAATGGGGACGTGCTCGGTCCTCCTTTTCCTGTAGTCCACAATCATCTCCTTAGTCTTGGTTACGTTGAGGGATAGGTTGTTATTCTGGCACCACCGGCCAGGTCTCTGACCTCCTCCCTATAGGCTGTCTCGTCGTTGTCGGTGACCAGGCCTACCACTGTTGTGTCGTCTGCAAACTTAATGATGGTGTTAGAGTCGTGCCTGGCCATGCAGTCGTGGGTGAACAGGGAGTACAGGAGGGGACTGAGCACACACCCCTGGGGAGCTCACACACACAGAGTAGGCTATATAATGTATACTGTAAATGACATAGTCCAACACAGAGTGATAGCCTTTGATGTTCCTTACACATGTAGAGGTCAGTAGAATGTAGCCATGCAGTATATAGTGGAAGATATATTGTAATCTCTACAGATGTTGGATCTTAATATGAACACCCTGTTTTAGGATAATTTTTAAAACTTGTACTGTATTTGAGGTTTAAAAATGCTTCTGAAATGTGTAATTTCCACTTGCTTTTCCTTTACGAAAAATATATCAAATGTATCCACAAATGGACACTCAGACAACGCCAGCCAAAATTACACAGAACAAGAACAAACATTTTAGGAAGAGTCACACACACACACACACACACTCCACAGACCTAGAGAATATTTAGACCTCCTTGACTGTAAACCTAATGCTCCGCCCTCGTCCCAGCCAGTCTGATCAATACATGTCTGATTAGAGCTAGCACAACCAGTCAGCTCTCCATACATATGTAGGAGTGTATGGAGGGGAGGAGGACGGAATAGAACGAAGCTTCCCTGGCCTGAAGTTGAACCATGAGTAAGTAACCTTGCCTGTGAAATGGGGATTGAGTTAGAGTTCAGCAGGGTAACAGTCTTATGCCAGTGCCAATGACCCAGTTTGAAACCTGATCGGTCACAGAGTGCCTCTTTGAACATTTCAGACAGGCGGACAAATTTACCAAACTCCCTGTCAATCCTAAGGAGCCAGGCTGATCTGTCCCTAGGCTGAACTGTAACACCAGATGAACCATAAACACAGCTAATATGCTAATCACTTAATGGTTAACCTTACAGTAAACACTGCTGGATAGGCTGGAGAGATATCTGATGGCTGCATTCTGTCTGTGGATACTGTAGATACCAGAAGGGTCTTGTACCTAGATCTAGGTGCAGCATAGTGCAGTATAGTGCAGAGAGAAAGAGAAAGAGCGAGAGAAAGAGAGTGATAGAGAGAAAGAGAAAGAGCGAGAGAGAGAGCGAGAGGGATAGAGAGAAAGAGAGCGAGTGATAGAGAGCGAGAGTGATAGAGAGAAAGAGAGCGAGAGAGAGAGAGAGAGTGATAGAGAGAAAGAGAGCAAGAGAGAGAGTGAGCAATAGAGAGAAAGAGAGCGAGAGAGAGAGAGAGAGAGCGAGAGAGAGAGAGAGTGATAGAGAGAAAGAGAGCGAGAGAAAGAGAGAGTGAGCGATAGAGAGAAAGAGAGCGAGAGAGAGAGAAAGAGAGCAAGCGAGAGAGAGAGAGAGAAAGTGATAGAGAGAAAGAGCGAGCGAGAGAGAGAAGGAGAAAGAGAGCGAGAGAAAGAGAGCGAGAGAGAGAGAGTGATAGAGAGAAAGAGAGCGAGCGAGAGAGTGATAGAGAGAAAGAGAGAGAGAGCGAGTGATAGAGAGAAAGAGAAAGAGAGTGATAGAGAGCGAGTGATAGAGAGAAAGAGAAAGAAAGAGCGAGAGAGTGATAGAGAGAAAGAGAAAGAGCGAGAGAGTGATAGAAAGAGAAAGAGAGAGAGTGATAGAGAGAAAGAGAAAGAGCGAGAGATTGACATCCATCATTTTAGTCATCCATCACTTTACAGGGCACCGGTGGATTCCGTTAGATAGATTCTCCGCTGGGGTTGGGGAGAGTTCCATGCTCTCTGCGGTCAACGATCAGGGTGAATGCAGAGGTCGTAGGGGTCGCAATAAAACACAGGTGGGGTGCGACAATCGTAAATCCTCACGTTAATCAGACACCAATCGAGCGTAGAGCGGAGTGGACGGATAGAAACTACTCACATCAAAACTGAAACGGGAGACATAGGACCAGTGTTGGTGTTTTAAAGGCTCTGTGGTACTCAACCATTCGCCATGAATGAATCCCAAGGTTTACACATGGTTTTACAGGCTAGGCATATGGCCATATACCCACGCTCACTAAGACGACTCTCCAACTTACCTTCCATAGCTAGGGGTCAAACCGCAGTCAGACAAGAAAATCTGGGAAGCATTTGGGGAATTCGGTCAAATGCACGGAGTACAGTAGAGTAACAAATCTCATGCTGCCTGAAAGCTTTCCTATCCCACTCCACAGTGCAATAGGTCTTGATATTTTTTTCATGATCTCCCTCACCTTTATTTGAAGCAAACTGAGATTTACAGGCTTCAAGATCAACCTCCTCAACCTGTAGATCCAGCTCAGTCTGCCCCGATTATCAAACCATGTTTTCCCCCTGTCTATAACAATATCATAATTCACAGGAAATTATTAAACATTTACTGCCCTGTGCAGAAATCTCAGTATTTTACTTTCATAAAAGAATTGTAATGAAACCTATGTGATCATTTCCAGTTGAGACAGACAGACAGACAGACAGACAGACAGACAGACAGACAGACAGACAGACAGACACACACACACACACACACACAGTAAAGGTTCTCTGTAGACATCTGTGAAACAGAGACAGAGCAGTATCTGTCATGAATGTCACTAACCACCAATAGTGGAGATTTATACTCCCTTGGCTGAGCTACAAAAAAAGAAAGAATTTAAACCATGGTC
>NC_138317.1:32067500-32130000 GCF_965601325.2 Salmo salar
TTTGGAGAGGGTTTGGAGGGAGGCAAATCTGTGCCGTTCTCGCTCCCCCCCCTCCTCTCCCTTCACCGGGCACCCCTCTGTTGATGAAATGGTCTGGGCTGGTCAGTCTGGTCCTGCCGAGCAGAGCTCTATGGACGAGGCTAAAACCAGGGGATAGGGGAGCCATGGTTAGGGAATGATCTGACAGGAGACTGCGGTGGATGTTTAGAATGGTACATGTCCTGACCGGGTTTTGTCTGTGTCTTTTTTGGATGGTTTATTTCTTCTCTCGTGGTTCTCTGTAGACAATGTATATGCATGTGCGTTCCCCTTGCTGCAGAGGTGGATAGTATGTATGCATGTGTCTGTATCGATGTGACTGAGTGAGTGTGTCTTTATGAGGGCTGTGAGCCCAGCAGTCTCTCGATGGCAGCGTTGACATCTCCTCCGGTAGCGATCAGGGCCTGCAGGTTGGCCTCTCTGTTAATGAAGCCCATAGCGCCCAGCTGCTCCAGCTGCTGCTGGAACTGCACCTCCGGGGTCTGGCTCTGTAGGGCGACCAGTCAAAAATCTCTCAATCAAATGTATTTATAAAGCCCTTTTTACATAAGCTGATGTCACAAAGTGCTGTATAGAAACCCAGCCTAAAACCCCAAACAGCAAGCAATGCAGATGTAGAATCACGGTGGCTAGGAAAAACTCCCTATTAAGGCCGGAACCTAGGAAGAAACCTAGAGAGGAACCAGGCTATGAGGGGTGGCCAGTCCTCTTCTGGCTGTGCCGGGTGGAGATTATAACAGAACATGGCCAAGATGTTCAAACGTTCATAGATGACCAGCAGGGTCAAATAATAATAATCACAGTGGTTGTAGAGGGAGCAACAGGTCAGCACCTCAGGAGTAAATGTCAGTTGGCTTTTCATAGCCGATCATTCAGAGTTCGAGACAGCAGGTGCGGTAGAGAGAGAGAGTCCAAAACAGCAGTCAATCAATCAGTCAACCAACCACCAATAAATCAATCAACCAGTACAATCACAGTAAAACAGAACGAGGGAAGACAGGTAGGTGTGTGTGGTACATACCGAGGAATTCCCTCCTGCGAACATTTGGAGCATCTGCTGCATCATCAGTTGCTGGGCTGGGTTTTCCCCAGCACTCGGCGAAGAGGCAGGGTTCTCTGGAGCCACACCCCCTCCCGTGGACAGGGGAGTTGTGGGTATTCCACCTGGTAATCCGCCCACTAGTCCCCCTGGTAGACCTCCAGGGAGACCTCCTGGCAGTCCACCTGGTGCCAAACTGGGAGAGACCAAGGGGTTAGGTTGAGATTGCGTAACAGCGTATCTACTACTCAAACAACTCTTTATTTCCCATTTGAACACTTTCTCCAGGTCATGTGGTTGGGGTGTGTGTGTGTCATTGTTTTCCATTAGCGCCGGCTGTCGGCCAAACAACCGGTTAGACTCATTTTCAACTGGCTACATTTTCCACTTCATATTTTAATTTTAAAAGTTTCAATTTGCTAGTTCGAGCCATCTCCCACTAGAATGAACAATATACATCTTCTAGCGATCTGTTGAGAGGATAGGTGCCTGTCAGTTCAGTCACAAAGAGAGTGATGACAGGGGAACACAGCATAGAGGAAGAGGCAAAGCGAGAGGTTTCACTCCCGCCAAAATTCGTCCAAAATAAGTGCAACGCGTTTCTATGGGCTTATTTTGGACCCAAGCTTGTCGCCTGCCATCGGAACGACTCCAATTGTTAGGGCGGAGACATGAGCATCTTGTCATTATATGCAGATCTCTGGTTGCTGTCTAATTTATATACATGGAGGGAGAGAGAGTGCATGGTGCTCGTGAACTTGCACGTCGCATGTAATGTAAGTGGTAATAATGAGTCGAAAGCCACGACTTAGCCTAATTATTGTTTTCTGACACATTCATTTATTTTATTTCATGTAGCCAGCCAAGGGGAGTTGTGGTGCATAGCTGATTGACAACTGAACAGCAAGTGTTGACTAGTTATGAAAGGTGTCGAACTGACTGAATAAGTCCATCTATATCTCTTTACCATTCATAAATGCGGCAGCGTGGTTATATGTCCATGGCGTCACATCGGAACAAGTAAACCAAAGGATTTCCTAGATTTCAGGCCCTAACGGAATCCTGGTATTAAAACGGAATTCAACCCAAAATATTTTCTGTTGACCTTCAGTAGGGAATCAAACTAATGTATTGAAAATGTATTAATTTGGCCAAGTTTATCATAAGAAACGAACATAATGGATCAGCGATTCATATTCCCTGCAACTTTCCTGAAGAGCCAATGAAAACTCCCTGTTTGTGTATGTGTGATGCATGGTCCACCACTGCGTAGCCGTTAGCGATGATGCTAATAAACACAGTCTACTGGTAGATGGAAAGGCTTTCCAAAAAACCTTTTCAATTACATCTTAACTACAATGTTGCCTGTGCATACCTGGCAGAATGCTATCATGATTATTTTCATCAATGTAGTGGGTATTTGTTACGCAAACGCTACGATCACGTGTGCTACAAAGTCATAGCTAAACAGCCTCATGCTAGGTGCCAACTGGAATTAAAGGGTAATTACACCCAAAAATCTAAATTTCTCAGATTTTTCCCCAGACCTCAAATGTAGTCTCCTGATGTGGTTTAAGCATTGTTGTGCACTTACAATATCCAATTTTGCTTGTTTCTCTATTTTAAAAAAGTTTGATTTTGAGAGCGAAAACATGGGAAAAAATGTAACCTTGAAAATCATTTTTCAAGATAAATGTGGGCTACTTACGTCAGTTCTGTTTTAATACATCATTTGAAGAACAAACATTGTGGGAATTCATATCTTGCAGTAAAACTGTAAATAAGACTTTAATCTCAAGAGTTAAAAAAGGCTTGATGTTCTCTCTTTGACAATGTCCAAAACAACTAAACATTGAATTTGTTCATTTTCAGTCATTTAAATTGTAATGTCATGTCTTTCTACACAATACCACAACTTATTTTTCCAATCTGGGCGGTAAAGTCAAAGTATTGAATCATTTAGCTGTGTATATCAGGTGGAGTCAAGGCGTTAGAATGTACCAGAAGACACCAAATAGACCTCTTTCGGCAAAAAGGAGCTGGGGGCGACTGGCTGGGCTGGGGGGGCGACTGGCTGGCTACTCTATGTACTTGTGGAGAACACTGGTGTGTGTGTGTGTGTGTGTGTACACCTTGGCATGAGTCCCGGTGCCTCTGTCTGCAGTGTCTGTAGGCCCTGTTGTATCTGGAGGAGAGCCTGCATGGCTCGGGGGTTGGTCATCACAGAAAGAGCCTCTGGGTTCTGCATCTAAACAACAACAGTCACAATCAAACTAACAATGAATCAATTAACATTCTAAAACAATCTCCAAATCATCTGTTTAGGGTCCATCCAGTGTCAAGCAAGCCAATCAAGTCCTTGGGACAGGTTCAACTCTCTCTCAGTTCGAGGCAAATATGGCTGTGTGTGTGTGTGTGTGTGTGTGTGTGTGTGTACCTGCTGCAGGAAGACGGGCAGCTGGCTCCTGAACTGTTCCTGCAGCTGGGGGTTTCCAGCCAACAGAGGGTTATTCATCAACACCTGGGGAAGACACAGAATGTGAGAAAGACAGAGAGCAGGGGAGGGGGGCAAGAGAAAGAAAAACAGGAGAAAGAGAGAGAAAAGAAAGACAGGAGAGAGAGAGAAACAGAAGGTCAGGGTCCTGTCGTTCACCAGCTGCTTTCCCAGTGTTCACCCTCTTCCTCACATCTGTCTACATCTACATGGAGATACCTAGAGGTAAAGCACTGCCAGCTGGATCTGTTCTAGATACCTAGCGGTAAAGCACTGCCAGCTGGATCTGTTCTAGATACCTAGCGGTAAAGCACTGCCAGCTGGATCTGTTCTAGATACCTAGTGGTAAAGCACTGCCAGCTGGATCTGTTCTAGATACCTAGCGGTAAAGCACTGCCAGCTGGATCTGTTCTAGATACCTAGTGGTAAAGCACTGCCAGCTGGATCTATTCTAGATACCTAGTGGTAAAGCACTGCCAGCTGGATCTATTCTAGATACCTAGAGGTAAAGCACTGCCAGCTGGATCTGTTCTAGATACCTAGCGGTAAAGCACTGCCAGCTGGATCTATTCTAGATACCTAGCGGTAAAGCACTGCCAGCTGGATCTATTCTAGATACCTAGCGGTAAAGCACTGCCAGCTGGATCTGTTCTAGATACCTAGCGGTAAAGCACTGCCAGCTGGATCTATTCTAGATACCTAGCGGTAAAGCACTGCCAGCTGGATCTATTCTAGATACCTAGAGGTAAAGCACTGCCAGCTGGATCTGTTCTAGATACCTAGAGGTAAAGCACTGCCAGCTGGATCTATTCTAGATACCTAGAGGTAAAGCACTGCCAGCTGGATCTGTTCTAGATACCTAGCGGTAAAGCACTGCCAGCTGGATCTGTTCTAGATACCTAGCGGTAAAGCACTGCCAGCTGGATCTATTCTAGATACCTAGAGGTAAAGCACTGCCAGCTGGATCTGTTCTAGACACCTAGTGGTAAAGCACTGCCAGCTGGATCTGTTCTAGACACCTAGTGGTAAAGCACTGCCAGCTGGATCTGTTCTAGACACCTAGTGGTAAAGCACTGCCAGCTGGATCTGTTCTAGACACCTAGTGGTAAAGCACTGCCAGCTGGATCTGTTCTAGATACCTAGCGGTAAAGCACTGCCAGCTGGATCTGTTCTAGACACCTAGAGGTAAAGCACTGCCAGCTGGATCTGTTCTAGATACCTAGTGGTAAAGCACTGCCAGCTGGATCTATTCTAGACACCTAGCGGTAAAGCACTGCCAGCTGGATCTATTCTAGATACCTAGCGGTAAAGCACTGCCAGCTGGATCTATTCTAGATACCTAGAGGTAAAGCACTGCCAGCTGGATCTATTCTAGATACCTAGTGGTAAAGCACTGCCAGCTGGATCTGTTCTAGATACCTAGTGGTAAAGCACTGCCAGCTGGATCTGTTCTAGATACCTAGAGGTAAAGCACTGCCAGCTGGATCTATTCTAGATACCTAGTGGTAAAGCACTGCCAGCTGGATCTATTCTAGATACCTAGAGGTAAAGCACTGCCAGCTGGATCTGTTCTAGATACCTAGCGGTAAAGCACTGCCAGCTGGATCTGTTCTAGATACCTAGTGGTAAAGCACTGCCAGCTGGATCTATTCTAGATACCTAGTGGTAAAGCACTGCCAGCTGGATCTATTCTAGATACCTAGAGGTAAAGCACTGCCAGCTGGATCTGTTCTAGATACCTAGAGGTAAAGCACTGCCAGCTGGATCTGTTCTAGATACCTAGCGGTAAAGCACTGCCAGCTGGATCTATTCTAGATACCTAGTGGTAAAGCACTGCCAGCTGGATCTGTTCTAGATACCTAGAGGTAAAGCACTGCCAGCTGGATCTGTTCTAGACACCTAGTGGTAAAGCACTGCCAGCTGGATCTGTTCTAGATACCTAGAGGTAAAGCACTGCCAGCTGGATCTGTTCTAGATACCTAGCGGTAAAGCACTGCCAGCTGGATCTATTCTAGATACCTAGCGGTAAAGCACTGCCAGCTGGATCTGTTCTAGATACCTAGAGGTAAAGCACTGCCAGCTGGATCTATTCTAGATACCTAGTGGTAAAGCACTGCCAGCTGGATCTATTCTAGATACCTAGAGGTAAAGCACTGCCAGCTGGATCTGTTCTAGATACCTAGCGGTAAAGCACTGCCAGCTGGATCTGTTCTAGATACCTAGAGGTAAAGCACTGCCAGCTGGATCTGTTCTAGATACCTAGCGGTAAAGCACTGCCAGCTGGATCTGTTCCATACAGCTGCCAAGGACTACTACTTGGCTCTGAGCAGGGCTGCTGATTTATGATCAGCCCCTCCCCATTATCTTATTCATTATGGTCTAGAACAGGGATTGGAAACTTTGATGTGAATGAGGGCCACAAAATCTGAACTCATCATGATGGGCCTCAGTGGCCCAAATTCATACCCACACATACAGCCCTAGCTTTTTGAGTGCCCAAAGTTACATTTCGTTGCCCCCCTCGACAGGAGAAAAAAATTGAAGTTTTAGATTTAATTTCCTGCAATTCTACACATTTTGCCATGGGGGCGGAGAGAAGACTTAGCAATTTTATGACATTTCTGTAATTCCACAAATTTTGCCATGTTGCAAAGAAAAACGTGCAGTTTTACAGCTAATTTACTTCAATTCTACTAATTTAACAATAGGGTGGAGAGAAATGTTTGTAGTTTTGAATACGATATCAGCATGAGACTGACTAACAAATTCAAATTCAATGTGGGGCCCCCCGGCCGGTAATTTGACCATGATTACAAGTTTAGATAGCTGGCTATACTAATTTACAAATCTAGAATGTTTTAGCTGACATTGGTATCTGAGTGACTGTCAGTGACTGACATAACAAGAGAAAAACTGCTGATGCACAACCAAATTTCAATATTGCACCTTGTGTATTCTACTATTCTAATGCTCAACAGTAAGTTGAGACCCTGACTGAGTTCGGGGGGGGGGGGGGGAAGCCCGTGGGATGCCCGTTGCTCATCCCTGGTCTAAAAGGCTAAACTGATCCTAGATCATCACTCCTACGCTTTGTGAATACAGGCCCAGATCTGCTTTATTGTTCTCATTACAATTCATTCCAAACAAACCATTCCCACTGATTCCTATAGATCCCCCTGCGTTCAGATTGGTCTCATCCCAAATGGCACCCTATTCACTTTATAATGCACTACTTTTGACAAGGGCCCTGTAGAGCACCATAAAGGAAATAGGGTGCTATTTGAGACAGATCAATGACTTCCTGATCCATGCTAATCCCCAGGGCCCACTACTCTACTGCTACAGACCTGGGAGGCCATGTCTGGGTTCTGGGCCAGAGACTGCATGATACTGCGCATGTAGGGAGCAGACAGCATGTTCTGCATCAGCTGGGGGTTCTCCGAGATCTGCTGCATCAGACTCTGCATGCCCGGACTGCTGAACATGCCTGGGACACACACACACACACACAGAGGGAGGTTGATGGTGTAGGTGTGTGCGTATGCATGCTTTTACAATCCGCCGCTTGATATATGTATGGGTATCACTAATTTATATGTATGCATTTAGGAATTCACATCCACGTGATATTGCAGTATCTCTCTTGAATGGTATTCTCTTAAGCAGGAAGTCTGTCTATGTATTCTCGTACCGTTACCCAGACTGGCAGAGTTGATGCCCAGAGGGTTGGACACATTGGGGGTGGTGCTGCCAGTGGTAGAGGAACCTGTGGTGCCCGTGCTCCCTCCACCCTCAGAGGGGTTAGTTGAACCCCAGGGGTTGGGCAGGGGCTCCCGGTTCTCTGTCCTCGACGGCTGCACCCCCCCGTCAGAGTTGCCCCCCAGGGCTGAGAAAGGGTTGTTTCCAAACTGGGATAGAGGAGAGAGATAAGTCATTAACAACCTGTTTAATAACAGTTTCTGTTCAGGACTCTCCATGGGATAGCTGAGAGTTAGTTTCTGAGGCTAAAAAAGCTCCAGAATGAGTGAATTATTACTTCCACTAAAGCCGAATTTGTACTTCGTCAGCAATGATGTCAATTGATGAACATTTCACTTAAGTGGAAGTTAGCATTCCCCTTATACTCTCCAACTAACTAAAAAAGCGATGGGAAGTAGCGAGACCAAGAGGAATAACTTCAGTTAGTGCCATAATGGGTACCTGGTCTCGTGCAGCGCTGAACATGGGTTCCTGGATGTCTGTGTACATCCTGCGCAGGGCATTGTAGCCTCCGGGGATGCTCTCCAGGTTGCTAAGCGCCCGGTCCTGGTTACGCATCATTTCCTGCATCATGGCAGGGTTCCTGGCCAGCTCCATGGTCTGAGGAGAAGGGAACAGGAAGGGGTTTTAAGGATTTGTGATGTTATGAAAGAGGACGATATTGATAGCTAGACTGGGGTCTAGGGTGTTTCATCTGTGTTCGAGAAACCACCCCTAAGACTATTTCTTTATAGAACTTAGAATGCAGCTAAACAAAGATCAGCCACTCAAAGCAGTCGAATTCCCACAGTTCAAAAATAATGATAGCAAAAACAGCACCTGCTACATGCCCCTACACCTTACTAACCAAGGCCAATTTCTGTGTACACCCCAGCCAATCCCAAGCTGTCCGTGACACAGTGCACTCTGGCCAAACCCCCCTCACCTGTCTCATAAGCTCTGGGTTGTTGAGCATGTGGGAGATCTCGGGGTTGCGCTCCATCAGCTGCTGCATCTGAGGGTTGGCCACAATCATCTGCCTCATCAGGTCTGGGTTGGACATCATGTTCTGCACCAGGGGGTTCTCCATGATCTGGGACAGCATCTCTGGGTTGGACATCAGCTGGCTCTGCATCTGCTGCTGCAGCTCCATGAAGTTAGCGGAGCCCATGCCCATGCTGCTCAGGCTGGACAAGCCACCGAACCCGGCTAGGAGGGAGGGAGAGGGGTATGGTCAGGATGCAGTGATGATAATGATGATGGTTGTCTTTCTGTATAAACTGTTGGGTGTGTGTGAGGGGGTGGATAGATAAGTGTGTGTGTATTTAGCCTAGTAAACTCACTCAGTATGTTGGGGGTCTGTGGGGGTGCCGAGGCAGGGCCTCCAGTGGGCCCTACAGTTGAAGGGTGGGCTGCAGAACTGGGGCCAGAGGAGTTGCCACTACTGCTGCCCACCTGGGTGGTGACTGAGGAAGAGGAACTAGCGCCATCTCCTGCCCTGGAGGGACAATGCATTGATCAGTTATGTTCACATCAAATTGGTATCTGCCTACAAATCTTCCATTGAAATACATGCAGGCCAGTTGTTGTGCAAACGCATCAGCTCACACACACATGGATTCAGCCCATATATTGTATATGTAAATGGCTTCACTGTGCTTATAACTGTATAGCTTCCCTCGCTGTTCCTGTTTGTACCACGGCTCCAACAAGTGATACTCTTGTTTGGAAACCCACATGACCGCCCGCTTGAAAACGTACTAACCAATTGCGCAAGTGGAGACACTTCAAGCTGTGGAGTAAGTAAGCATAGATGGCCTGAGTCAATCTAAACTCCACTACATACAGTACCAGTCAAAGGTTTGGACACGACTACAAGGGTTTTTCTTATATTTATTAAATTATATATTTTTTTACTATTTTCTACATTGTACAATAATAGTAAAGCCATCAACAATATGAAATAACATATATGGAATCATGTAGTAGCCAAAAAAGCTGCCACCGTTTGCCTTGACAGCTTTGCACACTCTTGGCATTCTCTCAACCAGCTTCATGAGGTAGTCACCTGGAATGCATTTCAATTAACAGCTGTGCGACAGTCCATAATTACTTTAAGACATGAAGGTCAGTCAATACAGAACATTTCAAGAACTTTTAAAGTTTCTTCAAGTGCAGTCGCAAAAACCACCAAGCGCTATGATGAATCTCACTTTCATGAGGACCGCCACAGGAAAGGAAGACCCAGAGTTACCTCTGCTGCAGAGGATAAGTTCATTAGAGTTACCAGCCACAGAAATTGCAGCCCAAATAAATGCTTCACAGCGTTCAAGTAACAGACATCTCAACATCAACTGTTCAGAGGAGACTGTGTGAATCAGGCCTTCATGGTCGAATTGCTGCAAAGAAACCACTACTGAAGGATACCAATAAGAAGAAGAGACTTGCATGGGCCAAGAAACACGAGCAATAGACATTAGACTGGTGGAAATCTGTCCTTTGGTCTGATGAGTCCAAATTTGAGATCTTTGGTTCCAACCGCCGTGTCTTTGTGAGACGCAGAGTCGGTGTGGTTCCCACCGTGAAGCATGGAGGAGGTGTGGTGGTGCTTTTCTGGTGACACGGTCTGTGATTTATTTAGAATTCAAGGCACACTTAACCAGCATGGCTACCACAGCATTCTGCAGTGATACACCATTCCATCTGGTTTGCGCTTAGCGGGACTATCATTTATTTTCAACAGGACAATGACCCAACACACCTCCAGGCTGTGTAAGGGCTATTTGACCAAGACGGAGAGTGATGGAGTGCTGCATCAGATGACCTGGCCTCGACAATCACACGACCTCAACCCAATTGCAATGTTTTGGGATGAGCTGGACCGCAGAGTGAAGGAAAAGCAGCCAACAAGCACTCAGCATATGTGGGAATTCCTTCAAGACTGTTGGAAAAGCATTCCAGGTGAAGCTGGTTGAGTGAAAGCCAAGAGCGTACAAAGCGGTCATCAAGGCAAAGGGTGGCTATTTGAAGAATCTCAAATATATTTTGATTTGTTAAACACTTCTTTGGTTACTACATGATTCCATGTGTGTTATTTAATATGTTTGATGTCTTAACTATTATTATACAATGTAGAAAATAATAAAAAATAAAGGAAAACCCTTGAATGAGTAGGTGTCCAAACTTTTGACTGGTACTGTATAGCTTATTCACTTCTTCAAAATGTTATCAAGCAATTCCTATTCGAATTTCTGCCAAACACTGACATATCCTACTGAAACATACAATGTTCATTCTGCTTTGAGAAGTTGCACCATCTTACTTGTGTGCCGTCTTTATGACCAGATGGACTGTCAGGCCGTCCTTGATGCCGTGCTGGTTGAGAGAGTCCCCGTCTTTCAGTATCTTCCCCGCAAAGATCAGAACCAACTGATCCTGCTTGGCTTTGAACCTCCGTGAGATCTCCTCTTTAAACTGGAGAGAGAGGTCATTGTTTGTTTGTTTGTTTGTTTGTTTCACTTTTATTTATTATATATTTCACTTGCTTTGGTAATGTAAACATATGTTTCCCATGTCAATAAAGTCCCTTAAAATGAGAGAGACAGAAAGATATGGATGGACAGCAAGAGAAAGAGGGGGAAGAAATGGGAGAAATCGGGTAAAGAAACAATTAGCTCAATAAGCGGGTTTGAATTCTAAAGTCTTGTTTCTGGGTAAATCCTCATTGCTTAACCTATTATAGGAACTCTACTACCTGATTACAAATACCACCTCATTCTTGGTGTTGTGCTTTTCACAATGGGAGAAGCTTAAAATCAAAAGAACTGAATCCAACTGTGAAACAGCAAGCATACACATTCCTCTGAATACAAGACAACACTGTGTGATTCAACACCTGGCCCCAGTCTACAACTAACTACAAAAATACTACACATATGAGAGGCACATTAAACAGGAGCAAAATAAGCTGTAGGCTATTTAGCTGTTCAGGGTATCAACCAGGACTGGAGTGACAGCACAGGAAGAAAAGTGGCATTTGCTGACAGATTCATAACAAAACAACTTAAAGTGAAACATGGGACCAGTGTATCATTCATTGGGAGAGGAGATTCACATGAACAACAATCTACAGTCCAGTAACTGACATTCAGAACAATGAGGTGCTGTTACATTCTGAAGAAGAATACTGTTTCTAGACTACCTACCTAAGAAGCGCAAATGTCCTGGAGAAACAGCTAAGATGAAGAAACTAGCTAGCTAACATACTGGTTAGCACGTAGTCAACAAAATTAGCACAACGTTAGCTAGTTAGTAATTTACCTAACTAATGTTAGCTACTTACATAGAAGCTGACTAAATGTTTTTGTTGTCATGACTAACATACAGAAGTCACGCGACACATTTTACTGACTGTGTAATCAGGGAATTCCTTACTAGCAAGCCGGTTAGCTAAGTTCACTAACTAGGGAACATACACTGTTAAACTGTTATCAATACGGAGCGAGGAATAGTTGTGAGCCGTATTAGCTAGCTAGTTAGCTATAGAACAACGTTTGTGAATAGCGTGTCAAGTCAATAACTAGCTTTAAATGTCGCTAAACTTGCCGATTCTGAAATGTTAGCTCGCTAGCTAGCAAGCAACATGCTTACACACACAGGCTAATCAAGCAAGGCAAGTAAGTGGACAGGGGCATGATGATGTAGCATAGCAGCAAGTTGCCGCTCGCTAGCCAGCCAGCTAGCTATTACTGATTCACAAAATGAACGAACCTGAGTGACAGAGGCATCTTCCGAGATGGCGATTTCCTCCTTGTCTTTTGGGGTTTTGACTGTGACCTTGATAATAGTTCCCTCCAAACCAACAGTTGTATCATTGTTGTTATTAACAGGATCTGCGCCGCCGTTATCCGCCATCTTTACTCCTCCGATGGAATCGTTCAGATTTGGCGTCCACTTCCGGGTCAATATAGGTAATTACTTCCTTTCCAGAAATGTTGACTCATATCAATGATCTATTGAAGGCCCGCGTCACGTCTATTTCTTTGGGCACAAGCACTGTCCATTACACACTGCTCACACCCCGAGAGAACAATTAGCAGGGTTAAAGCTTATTTCCTACAATTCTACACATTTCTAAAGATACATTTCTATAAATGTTGGCATGTCTAATGTGTAGTCGTGCTATTTTAGTGACTCGAACGTTACTACAAAACCTATGGGCTAAAAAACGTGAGCTGACGTTCTAGTTGATTTGGACATTTCTGACCAGTTATAAATATCGCTCTAGTGCCACGTTCACGTGCTAGTCGGCAATAGGAAACTGACAATTATGACTTGCTAACTGGTTGTAGTTATACAAATGCCAGGTTCAACGAATAAGCAATTCGGAAATTTCAAAGTTTCCTAGTTCTGACTAGTACAGGCTTGGGAAATTATTTTCCATGGAGGGCCACATTAGAATGTATTTTTGCCATCGCGGGCCAGAATCATATTACAGGATTATACATCATGTGTATGACTGTGTTAACAGATATATCTACTGTAAATCACGTCCAGATATGCTACTTATTTTACTTTTTTAACATGCACAGAAATTTGCCACATCAATGTTCTCCTTTTGGTAGGTATTTTCATTATTAAATATGCAATGAACTACATGGAGGGAAAAGTACACGGACAGAATTCTTGTTAACGGGTTTGCACAAAAAACACAAGAAAGACAAATGAAAAGCAGATAGCACAGCCTCAGTTTCACAGGTCCTGAAATTGTCAACCATCACTTTTATCTCTATAAGGTTATCACCACCCACCCACCGCCTTGCATAATGAAGCAGACAGAAACACACCCTTATCTGCATCTGTGGCGTCTGCATCCTCTGGCCATCTGTCCCGTGAATATATGCAAACACTGATTGGAAGATTGTGTGACATGAAATGGCAGTTCCAATTGCTATGTTTTGATCAATTGATTCTGTTAAATGCCACGGTGGTGGTGGCTTTTGATGAACGGTATGACATTTCTGTCATTCGAAGATGACCTATCCCTTGCTCAGGCCTCACAGAACCATTTGTAGCTGTCTTAAGAATGGCAGAGAGTGTGTGTGTGTGTGTGTGTGTGTGTGTGCGCCTGTGTGTGTGCGCCTGTGTGTGGTTTAAGTGAGTGTATTGAAGTGTGTGTATACACTATATAAATACTGTGTCATGGAAAACTACGATCACATTGCTCAACTAACGGTGTATTTTAAAAGCAGTATTATAAGGATGCAGGTGAGCTACAGATTACATATGTATTCTGTATATTAGAGAGAGGACAACCAGTGAGACAGAGGGGCCAGCTCTCCCTATATGTGTGTCTAAATGTCTATCCATGCCACCACAGCCCCAGATCCATTGAAAGAAAAATGTTGGCTTCAGCATGTTACATTGACTTCAGCAGTACTTCATACCTATGTTCACCCACAATTCTAGAACATACCAAATACAAACAAACATAAAGAATATGGAGCCCCCCAGCCAAAGCCCCTACCCTAACCCCCTGACCCCATCCCAGCTGCCCACACTGAAAGGACTGGGGGGGTCACGTGATCCTGTGCCCCACGCGATAGTACATCCGTTACATAGGGACCGATTGTTTAAGGATTCTGCTTCCATCAACAGAAAAAACAGAGGGGATAACTTTTTGGAATTCAGCCCAGTGGAGTTCTCTTTCATTCTCCTATCTCCCCTCCTCGGCTTGCAACATCTCTCCTTCTCTCTCTCTCTCTCTCTCTCTCTCTCTCTCTCTCTCCCTCTATCCCTCTCTCCCTTTCTCCCCAGAAAGGTAGACGGTTAAGAGAGTACTTTTACTGAAGAAACAAGGTAAGGGGCATCCTAAATATATCTATATAATGTTCCCTTGATAAAAATGTATAGTTCTGACAAAGAATAAGTTACTCAACTTAATGGTGAACAGAAGTCTAAAAGGTAAAGACAATGGTGAACTAGTGATTGAATAAGCATTGATCAAACGCAATTAATTAAGTGCTTGGCAAAAGAGCTGATGTTTAACGCTGCTAGTTGTAAACGTCCATTCCATGACAGTGTTTGTTTATTATATATGGAGCACATGTTCATATATGTTAACAGGTCTCATTTTAAGACTCAGCTACAGTTGAAGTTGGAAGTTTACGTACACTTAGGTGGGAGTCTTTAAAACTTGTTTTTCAACCACTCCACAAATTTCTTGATAACAAACTATAGTTTTGGCAAGTCGGTTAGGACATCTACTTTGTGCATGACATAAGTAATTTTTCCAACAATTGTTTACAGACAGATTATTTCACTTAAAATTCACTGTATCACAATTCCAGTGGGTCAGAAGGTTACATACACTAAGTTGACTGTGCCTTTAAACAGCTTGGAAAATTCCAGAAAATTATGTAATGGCTTTAGAAACTTCTGATAGGCTAATTGACATCGTTTGAATCAACCGGAGGTGTACCTGTGGATGTATTTCAAGGCCTACCTTCAAACTCAGTGCCTCTTTGCTTGACATTGTGGGAAAATCAAAAGAAATTAGCCAAGACCTCAGAAAAAAATTATAGACCTCCTCAAGTCTGGTTCATCCTTGGGAGCAATTTCCAAATGCCTGAAGATACCACGTTCATCTGTACAAACAATAGTACGCAAGTATAAACACCATGAGACCACACAGCCGTCATACCGCTCAGGAAGGAGACGCGTTCTGTCTCCTAGAGATGAACGTACTTTGGTGCGAAAAGAGCAAAGGACCTTGTGAAGATGCTGGAGGAAACAGGTAGAAAAGTACCTATATCCACAGTAAAACGAGGCCTATATTGACATAACCCGAAAGGCCGCTCAGCAAGGAAGAAGCCACTGCTCCAAAACCGCCATAAAAATGCCAGACTACGGTTTGCAACTGCATATTGGGACAAAGATCGTACTTTTTGGAGAAATGTCCTCTGGTCTGATGAAACAAAAATAGAACTGTTTGGCCATAATGTTTGGCCAGTATGTAAACTACTTTGTCTTTTTGATTTTGTTGTCCACTGTCACCATGTCACACTTATCCCCAGTGTCGAGATTAGTACTAAACATATTCATGTTTCTATTGAAGTCTGCACCACAGTGTGTGCTATAAAGATCATAGCATACAGATACAGGTGTGTCTAACTCCCTCACCCCCTCCCCAGTATCAGTACAGGTGTGTCTAACTCCCTCACCCCCTCCCCAGTATCAGTACAGGTGTGTCTAACTCCCTCACCCCCTCCCCAGTATCAGTACAGGTGTGTCTAACTCCTTCACCCCCTCCCCAATAGCAGGAGCTATGAGGTGACCATTGCAAACTGAGTGTCTGTCATGTAATACCTCATATAATCCAGGTGTGTTTATCCCGCCTCTTCCCGTGCAGTATCAGGTACCACGCAGCGGCCACAGCAGCATCTCTCAGGATGCATAGCTTCATGGGCGGGGGCCTATTCTGTGCCATGGTGGGGAACATCCTGCTGGTGGTCTCAATGGCAACAGACTACTGGATGCAGTACCGCCTGTCAGGCAGCTTCGCCCACCAGGGCCTGTGGAGGTACTGCATGTCGGGCAAATGTTACATGCAGACGGACAGCATCGGTGAGACCACACACCATGGAGGGGTCAGGGGATGGAAGGATATAGATTATATACAGAGGGATAGCAATGACCACCTGATTTAATTCTAAATGAGTTATGATAACAGTCTGACTTGGTCTGATGAAAGGGAAGGTCTAAGTGCATGCATTCACTGGCAGAAACTTAGTAAATGGTTGCTTTACTTCATGATAGAGACCTGTTGCTGAGAATGTCGGGCCAGTAATCGAAAGGTTGCTGGTTAAAATCCCTGAGCCACTATGTGAAAAATTGTTGTTGATGTGCCCGTGAGCAAGACACTTAAACCTAGTTGCTCTGGATAAGAGAGTGTGCTAAATGCTTATAAATGTTGACTTGAACATGAGGAGAAATGTTACAAAAGGGTACCACCTAGTGTCTGGGCATGACACTACAATACCATTAATTTTCACTCTTGGCTAGAAGAAGGGATGCATTTGACAAAGGCCTCTGTTATGTCACCCTGCACACCTCTTTCACTGTTGGCCTCTAGCGTACTGGAATGCCACCCGGGCCTTTATGATCATGTCAGGGATGTCATGCTTCGCGGGCATCATTGCGGGCATCCTCTCCTTCGCCCACTTCTCCGCCTTCGAGAGGTTCAACCGATCCTTCGCTGCAGGGATCATGTTTTTCATCTCCAGTGAGTCTCATATCACACACACACACACACACACACACACTAGTTTTGTGCAGTATATTCACCTCTTATATCCCCCTTCCTTCTCCCAGCTTTATTTGTTCTGCTGGCGATGGCCATCTACACGGGTGTGACAGTGAACTTCCTGGGCAAGCGCTTCGGTGACTGGCGTTTCTCTTGGTCTTACATATTGGGCTGGGTGGCACTGCTCATGACCTTCTTTGCAGGTAAGAACTGACACACAGGATCAATCACAGTACTCAACCAACCCAGTCCAAAATCAATCAACCCCCAAGTGTTAGCAGATCTGAAGAGACCAGATGGTTAAAAGCAATATGGTGATGGTTTTTCCATAGCCTTCCAATGGGTTAGGGGAGCCTGGCTGCATCATATTGCTGACGCCTATCTGAATCCATCAGACCTGATGGAAGGGTAGTGGCTGAAGGGAGGGTATGTCTACAGCTGGATTCTGATGCAATGTCCATTGTCCATTAACCTGTATGTGCTCTATGTGTTCCAGGGATATTTTACATGTGTGCCTACAGAATGCATGAATGTAGGAGAGGGGGCGGCCCTACACGCTAGAGAGAAAGACACAGCAAGATACACAAACTGTTTTTAAAAAGAGGAACATTTTACACTAAATGCATGACCATGTTTATCCAGAGAGGCCAACATATGACAGAAAGCCTTTCCGACTGCATGGGCCTCCATTCCCTGATGTTTCCAATGGATTTCCTGGATAAATAAAGGTTTGATAAAAAAAATATACAACCGCTTTCTGCCATTCACGTCAAAGGAACATTTACGAGAATGATAATGCATTTATTTATGAAGTCAATATGACTCATTTCATTATCTATGTGCAGTTAACAGGAGAATATGTTTCAAAATGGCTGACACTGCAAGGGTTATGATATCTCCGTAGTGCCTTTTTCAAGAGATGGCTTTTTGTACATGCAAATGTATTGTAGTTTTGATAAGGAATATGGGCAGTGATGCTGACTTTACAATTTCTCATATTTTCAATAAAGTTCCTCTCTAAATTTTTTGTTGCCTCTAAGTTGATCCTTAATCCACCTTTCAATGGCTTATTTTCCTTATTTTCCATCCCTTTCTGAGAAGAGGTTTTAGTTATGGGTTGTTTTAGTGAGGCTGGCCGTCTCACACAAAGTTATACCACAAGATGGCGGCACTAAACCAGTTTACATGAGCAGGGCTTTGCACATAGTGCTAGATGGGTTGCTTCTGTTGCCTGGGAAATCCCATTGCCAAAGCTACCGGATGATGGTGAAAGAGGACCACACCTTGCAACAGGTAAAGATTTGTCATACATTGTGGATATTATTTTCCTTGTTCTATATCTACCACAATGAATCATGTTTTTACTCTCCCAGAGGCGAAGCATTAAAGAGTGGGCCCAAGGTGGCCCCAGACACAAGCTAAAACCTGAAACCTCCAGGACATATCAAGATGCTTTTTATAGTTGAGAAAATTTTTATAAATTGCTTGGCTGGGCTGATGCGCAGTCAGACGGAAAATAGTAAATTGACATTTTAACATCATAGATTTACCCTGTGGTAATACTGGAATAGACACCAGCTGGAATGCGGTTTTAACCAATCAGCATTCAGGATTAGACCCACGTCAGCCACCTGTTGTATAATCTGTAATAATGAAAGTATTGCACAACCAAGTGGAAAACAATACATCAAGGTAAAATCCAGAAGGTTTCTCAGGGGGTTCACTAGGGCTATATGAACTGGCATGATGTCAACAGTCTGACAGGAGATAAGAATCCCACACGCTGAGTGAAGCCAGTCACCTTTATTTCACAGCTTAGTTGTTTATGATAAAGGGCTTCCCTCGAACCCCAGCCCTCGTCCTGTGGAAACTCCCATTGTCCTTTACGGTTGTTGACGTCTTTAAGAATATTTTTTGTTTAACAGAACTACTGAAGGAACACGGGGGGGGGGCATAGACAATGAGAGAAGAACGGGCTAGAATGTGAGGAAGAACAGAATGTGACGGATAATTCCTGGACCACCGGGGTGGGGTGGCAACATGTTCTTTCCAATGCTAAGTCCATAATCACAGCTTCCTCCTCGACTGAGATATTTGGCAATTATCATCATCTGGAAGGGAAAGTAACAGTAAGCGTTGAGGTAATGGGTGATTGGGCTATTCCTGAACCACAAACCATGACAGAAATGTAAATACATAGTCGCCAAATGCATACCTCTGTCCAAATTTCCTTACTTGGTGCCTTTGGCATCCTTACTTGGCCCCCTTTGTCCACACAGTGTACTGTTCTGGACAGATGTATTCAATGCCAGTAACAGTGAATCTGGACAAGAAAATATGTAATGGGTCCGCACTGAAAAATATTTTGTGTAAAGCTTTCTTTTATTTTATTATTTTTACTGCATCATGGATACCATAGCGTCTCAGTCGTTTCGGCTTAACAGCCTTCTCAGTGTTAAGGTCTTCATAAAACCAGTAACAGTGACAGCAAAACAGGTTGTCTGCAAACAGAGGGTACATTTGGGGATAGTTCTCCACCATCACGTGGTTCTAGAGAGTCACAAGTGGATGCTATCTGTACTCTTTGACAGTATTACACATAGATTTGTTTGTGTGACTGAATGTTTGTCTGGGATTCTCTACTTGCACATTCATCTTCTGCACATCTATTCACTCCAGTGTTTAATTGGTATATTGTAATTACTTTGCCACCATGGCCTATTTATTGCCTTACCTTCCTTATCCTACCTCATTTGCACACACTATATATAGACTTTTTTCTACTGTATTATTGACTGTATGTTTGTTTATTTCTTGTGTAACTCTGTGTTGTTGTATGTGTCGAACTGCTTTGCTTTATCTTGGCCAGGTCGCAGTTGTAAATGAGAACTTGTTCTCAACTAGCCTACCTGATTAAATAAAAGCTAAATAAAATTAAATAAATACAAATTATGGTCTGAAAGATGTTTGTCAACCTACTGATCAAATTCCTCTTCTTTTTGTTGGCTGAACTCTCTCTCACACACACACACACACACACACACACACACACACACACACACACACACACACACACACACACACACACACACACACACACACACACACACACACACACACACACACACACACACACACACACACACACACACACGAAGAAACGCACGCACACAAGCACGCACCCACCAAACACGCATGGCATCCATAGAGAACCATGAGGATGTTGAAAAGGCTATGGTGGTGAGCTTTCTTCATACAGCAGCATCACAACGCAGTTAAAGTACTTACAAATAAGTAAATTAAAGTTATCATATAACCACTGTGGGCACACTAAAAAGTCATTCATTTGGGTTTCACAGTAGGTTATAAATGATCAATCAATACATTCTCAGTCTGCAGTGGAAGAATGGATTGCAAGGTCAAAAACCATGGACATAACTCCAGGAAACTTTAGCAATAAAGGCGTCACAGCCGTCAGAGACCAGCCTCTCGGTCGGTCTCTGTCTGAGGTATGGCTAGTCAGACTGGGCCGATGACACCTGGTTGTGTAGAAAGTCAAAGCAGTCCATAATCCTGATTGTGTAGACCTGCAATTATTATTCTCAATTATTATTATTATTTCATTATTACTCTCAGTTCAAAAGAAGAGATCCTCTTTCTCCAAATGAAGGTGAGCTATAGCTTCATAGACAGATGTTCAGACAGCTGTGTATACACATGGTGTCACGGATACTTAGGGCAGGAGGAAGGAGCAGAGTCAAATGCAGGATACTATTGTCCGGTAGGCCGAAGTTTATTGACACCCAACACACTAGGTGAATCAAAAGCACAGGGATCGCACTATACCCCAAAAGGGAAACAGGTAATCCAATAAAGAGGAAAAATACGCACGGGGCGCAGCCCGGCTAGAATCAATACTCCAATATATAAACGCTGGCGAAAAACACAACGTACAACACCACTGCCCGCTGACAAACAAATAATCCCGCACAAAACACAAACCCAAAGGAACAAACTAAATACCCCCCCTACTAATGACAGAAAAGGAAACAGGTGCGGACCTAGACAGACAAAACACAACAAACACAGAAACATAGATCGGTGGCAGCTAGTAGACCGGCGACGACGACCGCCGAGCGCCGCCCGGCCGAGGAGGGGCACCATTTTCTGTGGCACCATTTTTGGTTTTGCTAGGGTGTTGTGGATGGGTGTAAGCATCTGCCTCTGATTCCAAAGGTTGCAAGTTTGAATCCAGTGATAGAAAGTTATTTTTGTTTTAAGCCTATCCCAAACCTTAACCCTTACCTTAAAAACCATTCAAAAAAAAAAGAAATCGCCTAAAATGACATACCCAAATCTAATTGTGTCACGTCCTGACCAGTAAAAGGGGTTATTTGTCATTGTAGTTTGGTCAGGGCGTGGCAGGGGGTGTTTGTTTTGTGTGTTTCGGTGTTTTTGGTTTAGGTTCTATGTTTTCTATTTCTATGTTTAAATCTAGTTTTCTATTTCTATGTTGGGTTTTCGGTAGGACCTCCAATTAGAGGCAGCTGGTTGTCGTTGCCTCTAATTGGAGACCATATTTAGTTGAGGTTTGTTTCACTTGTGTTTTCTGGGTGGTTATTTTCTGTATATCCTGGGAGCCTTATGGAACTGTTTTTCGTCGTACGTTTCTTTTGTTTAAGTGTTTTCATCAAATAAATTAAGTATGAGCACTTTACCCACTGTGCCTTGGTCTGTCCTTAACGACGCTTATGACAAACTGCCTGTAGGATATGCATATTCTTGATACCATTTGAAAGGAAACACTTTGAAGTTTATGGAAATGTGAAATGAATGTAGGAGAATATAACACATATCTGGTAAAAGACAATACAAAGAAAAAAACATGCGTTTTTTTGTTTTTTGTTTGTTCCATCATCTTTGAAATACAAGAGAAAGGCCACAATGTATTATTCCAGTTTAGGCACAATTTAGATTTTGGCCACTAGATGGCAGCAGTGTATGTGCAACGTTTAAGACTGATCCAATGAACCATTGCATTTCTGTTCAAAATGTTGTATCAAGTCTGCTCACACTGCCCTACCCTGTGCTTTGACCTCTTTCTCCCCTCTCTCTCCAGATGAAATCTCGCGTCTTGTGACGGCCGGCCGCCCAACAACCTGCCCACTTGACCCTATCCCCTCCTCTCTTCTCCAGACCATTTCCGGAGACCTTCTCCCCTACCTCACCTCGCTCATCAACGCATCCTTGACCGCTGGCTACGTCCCTTCCGTCTTCAAGAGAGCGAGAGTTGCACCCCTTCTGAAAAAACCTACACTCGATCCCTCCGATGTCAACAACTACAGACCAGTATCCCTTCTTTCCTTTCTCTCCAAAACTCTTGAACGCGCCGTCCTTGGCCAGCTCTCTTGCTATCTCTCTCAGAATGACCTTCTTGATCCTAATCAGTCAGGTTTCAAGACTGGGCATTCAACTGAGACTGCTCTTCTCTGTGTCACGGAGGCTCTCCGCACTGCTAAAGCTAACTCTCTCTCCTCTGCTCTCATCCTTCTAGACCTATCTGCTGCCTTTGATACCGTGAACCATCAGATCCTCCTCTCCACCCTCTCCGGGCTGGGCATCTCCGGCACCGCGCACGCTTGGATTGCGTCCTACCTGACAGGTCGCTCCTACCAGGTGGCGTGGCGAGAATCTGTCTCCGCACCACGTGCTCTCACCACTGGTGTCCCCCAGGGCTCTGTTCTTGGCCCACTCCTATTCTCGCTATACACCAAGTCACTTGGCTCTGTCATATCCTCACATGGTCTCTCATATCATTGCTATGCAGATGACACACAATTAATCTTCTCCTTTCCCCCTTCTGACAACCAGGTGGCGAATCGCATCTCTGCATGTCTGGCAGACATATCAGTGTGGATGACGGATCACCACCTCAAGCTGAACCTCGGCAAGACGGAGCTGCTCTTCCTCCCGGGGAAGGATTGCCCATTCCATGATCTCGCCATCACGGTTGACAACTCCCTTGTGTCCTCCTCCCAGAGTGCTAAGAGCCTTGGCGTGACCCTGGACAACACCCTGTCGTTCTCCACCAACATCAAGGCAGTGACCCGATCCTGTAGGTTCATGCTCTACAACATTCGCAGAGTACGACCCTGCCTCACACAGGAAGCGGCGCAGGTCCTAATCCAGGCACTTGTCATCTCCCGTCTGGATTATTGCAACTCGCTGTTGGCTGGGCTCCCTGCCTGTGCCATTAAACCCCTACAACTCATCCAGAACGCCGCAGCCCGTCTGGTGTTCAACCTTCCCAAGTTCTCTCACGTCACCCCGCTCCTCCGCTCTCTCCACTGGCTTCCAGTCGAAGCTCGCATCCGCTACAAGACCATGGTGCTTGCCTACGGAGCTGTGAGGGGAACGGCACCTCCGTACCTTCAGGCTCTGATCAGGCCCTACACCCAAACAAGGGCACTCCGTTCATCCACCTCTGGCCTGCTCGCCTCCCTACCTCTGAGGAAGCACAGTTCCCGCTCAGCCCAGTCAAAACTGTTCGCTGCTCTGGCACCCCAATGGTGGAACAAGCTCCCTCACGACGCCAGGACAGCGGAGTCAATCACCACCTTCCGGAGACACCTGAAACCCCACCTCTTCAAGGAATACCTGGGATAGGATAAAGTAATCCTTCTAACCCCCCCCTTAAAAGATTTAGATGCACTATTGTAAAGTGGTTGTTCCACTGGATATTATAAGGTGAATGCACCAATTTGTAAGTCGCTCTGGATAAGAGCGTCTGCTAAATGACTAAAATGTAAATGTAAATGTAAGTCTGCCCAAATGTGCCTAATTGGTTTATTGATACATTTTCAATTGTGCACTCTCCTCAAACAATAGCATGGTATTATTTCACTGTAATAGCTACTGTAAATTGGACAGTGCAGTTAGATTAACAAGAATTTAAGCTTTCTGCTCATATCAGATATAGCTATGTCCTGGGAAATTGTCTTGTTACTTACAACCTCATGCTAATCACATTAGCGCACGTTAGCTCTACCGTCCCACGGGGGGGGTCACCAATCCCGTAGAGGCTTTAACGATTCAGAGTTAATGCCTAAGACTTCGGTGTTAATGCCTAAACTTAACCCTAACCTTAAAAAATCTGAGTTAATGCCTAAACTGAACCTTAAACACTTCAGAATTTGACGTTTGAGAAACATGGATGAATGTCTAATTCTCTCACATACACACACACACACACACACACACACACACACACACACACACACACACACACACACACACACACACACACACACACACACACACACACACACACACACACACACACACACACAGAAACAACGTAACTGACTCTCACGCAAAGTATAAGAGTTCCATAACCCTCCTGTATTTTTGTCCCTGGATTGTGTCTGTCTGGTGGTGGAGTGAGCTGACACAGCACTGTCCTATACAAATTGTCCCCATCCCACCCTTGTCCCTCATCCGTCCCATGGGCCTCTCTGTGCCCCCACCCTCTACCCCCACCCTCTACCCCACTCTCCCCCAGTGTGGCCCCCTTTGTCCCAACAGAGGAGTGCCAACAGCTCCCTAAACTAAACGCCTGCTGTCCTCTGACCATTTCCTCTCTCTGACTACACTTGTTTATGAATTATATTTCCAGACACTACTAGTTACTTTTTCTTTTACATTTCTTTAAATGTGAAAACGTTTGCCAAGACAATGCTTCAACTCTTTTCCCGAACGGAAATCAACAGTTGACATTAACAAACAATTTAATATATTTTTTCTGCATTTTGACTCCTGCGCTGGTTACATTTGTATTATGTTGGGTATTGTGTTCCATTATTAGACAATGAGACATACATGGACGGTTGTTTAAAGATACTTTATTGTGCCTCACAAGTGAAAACTATGGTGGTGTTTATTTAGTGCACACAATACACGCGACAGAGAGATAATAAACATTGCACAGAAAATAAAAATATATATAATTTACACATCTTGCCGTATCATAAATAAAGTCTATGTATCACTGAATATGAAGTGATTCTTTGACTTTGAATACACAACTTCTGACAGGGGATCTGTACATGTTTTGAGGGTGTTTTTGAAGGACAGTCCGGTACTATAAGATGTTTGGTTGGTTGGTTGAGTGAGTGAGCGGTTCTTCAATGTCAGAGTAATTGTACTACCTGAATACCATCCAAAATGGCTGACAGACGAAGATCTTGTTGATGACCAAGATGTCATAACTCATTATTTGTCCATGGAGAGTGTGTTGTACCCCTTATCCACATACATCTTTCATTAGTATCCCACTAGGATCTTCTATCGACGGATCTTGGCACCTTGGGCAGACTAAACATGGAACCCAGTGAATCGCACTCAGGAGTCACTCAAACTGAAAAAGAACAGTTTGGTCCGACTTGGATCCAGCTTTGGACAAATTCCACCCCCTTTCTCCGCATGACTTGGATCCAATCGCCTGCTCCTCTCATCCCATTGATCCAGACAGGCTTATCTGTCTATCACTGGTTTATCCCTATAAGGATACAGCTGTCTGGATGACTGCATGGGAAAATGGATCCATCTGGTTAGCCAACAGTTTGACAATAACCTCATACAGTAGGCCTAATGGTCAAGGTAGTGCACTATAGGGAATATGGTGCCATTTAAGGACAAAGCCCTAGTGTTTTCAGTGGCTAGGGGCTGTATCTTATAGACTAACGGGATAGTACTATAACATTATTTTAAAGGATAAACTGATTTGACTTGCTCCCAAGTGGCAGAGCGGTCTAAGGCACTGTATCTCTGTGCTAGAGGCGTCACTACAGACACCCTGGTTCAATTCCAGGCTGTATCACAACCGGCCGTGATTGGGAGTCAAATAGGGCGGCGCACAATTGGCCCAGCGTGTTCCGGGTTTGCCGGTGTAGGCTGTCATTGTAAATAAGAATTTGTGCATAACTGACTTGCCTAGTTAAATAAAGGTTAAATTAAAAAATAAATTAAAAACTGCTAGGTTATATCTATGAACAGTTATGTTAACTTATAATGGTATTGTAAAATCTAGAATAAATCCATAATGTGGAACACCTCCCAACTCTACTCATTAATATTTAGTCAAGTGGAAAGAAAAAATGTTGGCACAACAACTTGTCATTGACTCCCCCCAGTCCCAACCTCCACCTCCGCCTCCACCTCCCTTCTGTCATCAATTCTTTCCCCACTGTCATGCCTCGTTTTACATTTTTTTACATTTAAGTCATTTAGCAGACGCTCTTATCCAGAGCGACTTACAAATTGGTGCATTCACCTTATGATATCCAGTGGAACAACCACTTTACAATAGTGCATCTAAATATTTTAAGGGGGGGGGGGGGGGTAGAAGGATTACTTTATCCTATCCTAGGTATTCCTTAAAGAGTTGGGGTTTCAGGTGTCTCCGGAAGGTGGTGATTGACTCCGCTGTCCTGGCGTCGTGAGGGAGCTTGTTCCACCATTGGGGTGCCAGAGCAGTGAACAGTTTTGACTGGGCTGAACGGGAACTGTGCTTCCTCAGAGGTAGGGAGGCGAGCAGGCCAGAGGTGGATGAACGCAGTGCCCTTGTTTGGGTGTAGGGCCTGATCAGAGCCTGAAGGTACGGAGGTGCCGTTCCCCTCACAGCTCCGTAGGCAAGCACCATGGTCTTGTAGCGGATGCGAGCTTCAACTGGAAGCCAGTGGAGAGAGTGGAGGAGCGGGGTGACGTGAGAGAACATGGGAAGGTTGAACACCAGACGGGCTGCGGCGTTCTGGATGAGTTGTAGGGGTTTAATGGCACAGGCAGGGAGCCCAGCCAACAGCGAGTTGCAGTAATCCAGACGGGAGATGACAAGTGCCTGGATTAGGACCTGCGCGGCTTCCTGTGTGAGGCAGGGTCGTACTCTGCGAATGTTGTAGAGCATGAACCTACAGGATCGGGTCACCGCCTTGATGTTAGTGGAGAACGACAGGGTCACGCCAAGGTTCTTAGCACTCTGGGAGGAGGACACAATGGAGTTGTCAACCGTGATGGCGAGATCATGGAACGGGCAGTCCTTCCCCGGGAGGAAGAGCAGCTCCGTCTTGCCGAGGTTCAGCTTGAGGTGGTGATCCGTCATCCACACTGATATGTCTGCCAGACATACAGAGATGCGATTCGCCACCTGGTTATCAGAAGGGGGAACCCATGATGAACCCATGATCCACCTCACCCCAACCATGGCCGCATCATCCTCCCTTAATTAAATCAAATGTATTTATAAAGCCATTTTTACATCAGCAGATTTCAAAAAGTACCTATACAGAAACCCAGCCTAAAACCCCAAACAGCAAGCAATGCAGATGTACTGTAGAAGCACAGTGGCTATGAAAAACTCCCTAGAAAGGCAGGAACCTAGGAAGAAACCTAGAGAGGGACCAGACTCTGAGAGGTGACCAGTCCTCTTCTGGCTGTGCCGGGTGGAGATTATAAGAGTACATTAAGGCCAGATCGTTCTTCAAGATGGTCAAACGTTCCCACAGTAGACGACCAGCAGAGTCATACTACTCCTCTCTCACACCGTTTGCAATTAAAGTAAAGATTCTGTAGACCGCATAGCTCACACAACACACAGCTATGTGATTCTGTAGACCGCATGGCTCACACAACACACAGCTATGTGATTCTGTAGACCGCATGGCTCACACAACACACAGCTATGTCTGCTCTGCCTCCTATAGCCTACACTCGTAGAAAAAAAGGCGTTATCTTGAACCTTAAAGGGTTCTTCGGCTGTCCCCATAGGAGAACCCTTTGAAGAACCCTTTTGATTCCATGTAGAACCCTTTTTGTTCCAGGTAGAACTCTTTTGGTTCTAGGTAGAACCCTTTTGGTTCCAGGTGGACCCAATCAAATCAAATCAAATTTTATTGAAGCAGATGTTTTTGTAACATCCGTCGTCAAGAATGGACCAAGGCGCAGCGGGAATGTGGATACTCATAGTTTCTTTTAATAAACTTAAGTAAAGCATCCACAGGCAAAACAATAAACAATACTCACGACGGCAACAGTGTAGCAGGCTCACAAATAACTACCCACAACCCCAAAGAAAAACACACACTCCTATATAGGACTCCCAATCAAAGGCAACTCAACACACCTGCCTTCAATTGGGAGTCCCAATCACCAACACAACCATTCACACACACAAAACCCCTGCCACATCCTGACCAAAACTAACACCATTACGCCCTCTGCTGGTCAGGATGTGACAGTTATTGCGAGTGTAGCGAAATGCTTGTGTTTCTAGTTCCGACAGTGCAGCAATATCTAACAAGTAATCTAACAATTCCACAACAACTACCTAATACACACAAATTTAAGTAAAGGGATGGAATAAGAATATGTACATATAAATATATGGATGAGCAATGACCGAGCGGAATAGGCAAGATGCAAAAGATAGTATAAAATACAGTACAGATGTCCAGGAGGAACAAGAGAACAATGATTTAGAAGAGATAGGATGAGTAATGCAAGAAATGTAAACATCATTATTAAAGTGGCAGTAATAAAGTGACTAGTGATCCATTTGTTAGTGGCCAATGATTTCAAGTCTGTATGTAGACAGTAGCCTCTCTGTGTTAATGATGGCTGTTTAACAATCTGATGGCCTTGAGATAGAAGCAATTTTTCAGTCTCTCGGTCCCAGCTTTGATGCACCTGTACTGACCTCGCCTTCTGGATGGTAGCAGGGTGAACAGGCAGTGGCTCAGGTGGTTGTTGTCCTTGATGATCTTTCTGGCCTTTCTGTGACATCGGGTGCTTTAGGTGTCCTGGAGGGCAGGTAGTTTGCCCCTAGTGATGCGTTGTGCAAACCGCACCACCCTCTGGAGAGCCCTGCGGTTCTGGGCGGTGCAGTTGCCATACCTGGTGGTGATACAGCCCGACAGAATGCTCTCAATTGTGCATCTGTAAAAGTTTGTGAGGGTTTTAGGTGACAAGCCAAATTTCTTCAGCCTCCTGAGGTTCAAGAGGCGCTGTTGTGCCTTCTTCACCACACTGTCTGTGTGGGTGGACCATTTCAGTTTGTCCGTGATGTGTACGCCGAGGAACTTTCCACCTTCTCCACTGCTGTCCCGTCGATGTGAATAGGGGGGTGCTCCCTCTGCTGTGACAGCATCGGTAATGTGTTTTCGGACCCTCCAATGGTCGTATTCTCGCAGGGCAGAAATCTCAGAGACTAATTGGTAAACTCTGATTTACCACCCCAAAATACCCCTGCACAATGTCTATTTGCGCATCTACTGGATGGAAACTACAAGTGAAATGGCTGTGCTTAATGCAATGGCACTTACAAATGTAGATCCTTAAACACCCCCAAACAGGGAAACAGATCCCAATCAAAGTTGTTATCACGTGCTCCACTAAGGCACTTATTTATCTTATAACTTGTCCTTGTGGTAAAGATTATGTAGGTAAACGAAGAACGAATTAAAAGCACGAATCTCGGAGTGTCGTTGTCACGACTTCCGCCAAAGTCGGTCCCTCTCCTTGTTTGTGCGGCGTTCGAGAGTAAATCAGGATGTGGGTAGGTTTCTGCGGTCATATTGCCAGGACCGGCCGGGGGAGTGGGCGGCGTTCATCCCCTGGGCAGAGACGGCCCAGAACTCACTCCGCCACTCCTCCACTTACCTCTTTCCTTTCCAGTGTGTACTGGGGTATCAGCCGGATCTGGCACCGTGGCATCAGAGCCAGATCGAAGCTCCTGCGGTGGATGAATGGTTTAAGCGCTCGGAGGAGACCTGGGACGCCACCCATGTGCACCTGCAACGGGCCGTGAGGCGGCAGAAGGCGAGCGCCGACCGCCACCGCAGTGAGGCCCCGGTGTTCGCACCGGGGGACCGGGGCTGGCTCTCGAACCGAAACCTGCCCCTCCGCCTGCACTGCCGGAAGCTGGGTCCGCGGTTTGTGGGGCCATTCAAAGTCCTGAGGAGACTGAACGAGGTATGCTACAGGTTACAGCTTCCCCCAGATTACCATATTAATCCCTCGTTCCATGTGTTTCTCCTCAGGCCGGTGGTGGCTGGTCCACTCCAGGAGTGTGAGGTGCGGGAGGTTCCTCCGCCCCCTCTGGACATCGAGGGGGCCCCAGCGTATGCTATTCGAGCCATCCTGGACTCGAGGCGTCGGGCGAGGGGCCTTCAGTACCTCGTGGAGTGAGAGGGGTACGGTTCGAAGGAGAGATGCTGGGTGCCGGTGGAGGACGTCTTGGACCCTTTGTTGCTGCGAGAGTTCCACCCTCTCCATCCGGATCGCCCTGTGCCTCGTCCCCCGGGTTGTCCCTGAGGTTGGTGTCAGCGTGCTGCTGGAGCCGCGCGTCAAGGGGGGGGTATTGTCACGACTTCCGCTGAAGTCGGTCCCTCTCCTTGTTCGGGCGACATTCGGCGGTCGACGTCACAGGCTTTCTAGCCATCGCCGATCCACTTTTCATTTTCCATTTGTTTTGTCTTTGTCTTACACACCTGGTTTCAATCCCCCAATTACCTGCTCATTATTTAACCCTCTGTTCCCCCATGTTTGTTTGTGAGTGATTGTTTCTATGTAGGAAGGTCCGTTATTGTGGGC
Source organism: Salmo salar (assembly GCF_965601325.2). Lineage (NCBI taxonomy): Eukaryota > Metazoa > Chordata > Actinopteri > Salmoniformes > Salmonidae > Salmo > Salmo salar. Next base: position 32,097,759 of record NC_138317.1, read on the forward strand.
TCTGTTTTTGTATTGCATTTATTATATGTTGAGTAAAATACATTTTATTTACTCATATCTGCTGTCCTGCGCCTGACTCCTATACACCAGCTACACACAGACTTCCTTACAATCGTAACACCATTTGGTGCAAAAACTCGACGTACCCACATTTTGGAAGCAAGCTACTCTATTTCGTCCCTGTTATATCAGCATCAAACACGTCACACTCCCAAGGAGATGGGGTGACCATGACAATTTATAGTTAAAATGAGAGGCTGCCTGGATCTTTAATTTAAAAACCATTGCTCCCTTCTGTCTCAACGTAGACTTTGATCTGAAGCCATTCTTGTGATTATTGTGATTTTGCCTATGTAGACTATGTAGCTAATTGCATTTATGATCAGATGTTATCCTTTCATGCTTTCTATATGTTCTATTTATATCTGTAAATTAACCAATGAAATCAAGCCACAGCCGGCCATGATTACAGACACCTGTGTGTGTCCTTTGCCACTATATAAACTAGTGACCCGCAGTGTTTGTCATTATAAACTGGGTGGTCGAGCCCTGAATGCTGATTGGCTGACAGCCATGGTATATCAGACCTTATACCATGTGTATGACAAAAAAAATACTTGTATTACTATAATTACATTGGTAACCAGTTTATAATAGCAATAAGGTACCTCGGGGGTTAGTGATATATAGTATGGCCAATATACTAAGGGCTTTGTCCAAGCACTCCACGTTGCATCGTGCTTAAGAACAGCCCTTAGCCATGGTATATTGGCCATATACCACAGCACCTAGGGTCTTATTGCTTAATTATTCCCTGATGAAGACAGCTTGTCTGTCGAAACGTTGGTTATTAGGTTATTCAATTATTGCATCTGAGCTCCTAGTGTGCAGCTCTCATTTTATTTTCCAAGTGTTCTACTCTGCTAGCCAGCAGCTCTCCTAAACAGGTGTTCTACTCTGCTAGCCAGCAGCTCACCTTAACAGGTGTTCTACTCTGCTAGCCAGCAGCTCGTCTAAACGGGTGTTCTACTCTGCTAGCCAGCAGCTCTCCTAAACGGGTGTTCTACTCTGCTAGTCAGCAGCTCACCTTAACGGGTGTTCTACTCTGCTAGCCAGCAGCTCTCCTAAACAGGTGTTCTACTCTGCTAGCCAGCAGCTCACCTTAACGGGTGTTCTACTCTGCTAGCCAGCAGCTCGCCTAAACGGGTGTTCTACTCTGCTAGCCAGCAGCTCTCCTAAACGGGTGTTCTACTCTGCTAGCCAGCAGCTCACCTTAACAGGTGTTCTACTCTGCTAGCCAGCAGCTCTCCTAAACGGGTGTTCTACTCTGCTAGCCAGCAGCTCACCTTAACAGGTGTTCTACTCTGCTAGCCAGCAGCTCGCCTAAACGGTTGTTCTACTCTGCTAGCCAGCAGCTCTCCTAAACAGGTGTTCTACTCTGCTAGCCAGCAGCTCACCTTAACAGGTGTTCTACTCTGCTAGCCAGCAGCTCTCCTAAACGGGTGTTCTACTCTGCTAGCCAGCAGCTCTCCTAAACAGGTGTTCTACTCTGCTAGCCAGCAGCTCACCTTAACAGGTGTTCTACTCTGCTAGCCAGCAGCTCTCCTAAACAGGTGTTCTACTCTGCTAGCCAGCAGCTCACCTTAACAGGTGTTCTACTCTGCTAGCCAGCAGCTCTCCTAAACAGGTGTTCTACTCTGCTAGCCAGCAGCTCTCCTAAACAGGTGTTCTACTCTGCTAGCCAGCAGCTCACCTTAACAGGTGTTCTACTCTGCTAGCCAGCAGCTCTCCTAAACAGGTGTTCTACTCTGCTAGCCAGCAGCTCGCCTAAACAGGTGTGCGTTTCTTTCACCTCCAGATTACCCAAAAGGGTTCTACCTCGAATAAAAAGGGTTCTCCTATGGGGACAGCCGAAGAATCCTTTTGGAACCCTTATTTGTAAGAGTGTACCCTTCCTCCACATTGAACATTGCTTGTCCATATGAACCTATCGGTTTTCCTGCATATCTATCCTCTTCTCATTCGGTGACGGTTGTAATGGGGGTTTAAAACTGAAGCCTACTTGAAATGTACGAAATTGTGTATAGGATTTACATTAACAATGTAAAAACTGGAAAGATGGCACAGTTAAAAAGACATAACTTCTGGGAAGCCAAGCAGTTTATTGTGAAGTGCGACTGCACAGTGTGAACTGATACATGATCTGGTCTCTAAAACGACAGTTGCCACCTCTGGAAACTTAGACATTAAAACTCATGATAGGCACAGAAATAATATATATGAATTGGAGACAGTATAAAAAGAGCACCTAGGGCAACATTACATAAGGCAGTTATATCAAGTTATATCAGTATATCAGAACCTGTGCGATCACTGGCTTCAGTTGAGGCTTGAGCTACCTACCTAACACTTCTTTGGAAATGCAAAACCTTTGAAATGTCACAATGAGTCTGTTGTAGGCCTACACATGCCTACTGCTGAATACTGAAGTGTTAGTGGCATGTGCCGTCAGTGAGATTTAGGCTATAATGAAACAGCATTGAACAGACTTTGGCAGCTGAGTCCGACCTCCTCCTCTCCCTAGAGTCAGGCACTTTGATTTTGTGTGTGTTCACCTTCAGAAGGAGTAAGTGCACCACCCAAGCACTCTTCAAAGTAGCTGGTCAGGGGAGGGGAGTGAGTGTGTGAGACAACCACATCTCTCAAAGCAAGTAAGAAAATAGGAGTAAAATACAACAATATTTTCAGCATTATAGTAACACAGTGTACACGGAATTAAAAACTTTAAGACTATAATACACAAACCGTGGATACTTTCAACCAGAGGTCAAAAACAGCACTCATTTCTTTAAGGCATTTGATCAACCAAGACGTTTCCATGTTGAAGCAACATCTGAAAATGACATGGTGGTGGCCATTTTACCTTCTTCAAAGAAATGACAACTCAGATATTTCAATCAATGCCTCATTTTTTCCAAGATACGTTTTTGTCAACCAGCTGATTAATAAACGGAATGTGTTTTTTTTAAGCTCCTCACTTGCTACAATCGCATCTACACATATTTTACATGCTTCATCTCTGCTTTCAAATGTACTGTACACTCTTAGAATTAGTGGTGACTCAAGGAACACTGGAGGTACTCAAGGAACCCCTAGAGTTCCTCAATATTTGCACCTTAGGTTAATTGAGGGGTTCTTGGAGGAACCTTTCATGTTTCAATGTAGCAAAGGGTTCCTGTAGGAACCCTGGACTGGAGGTGTGGCTTGATAGGGGTGTGGCTTTCAGATTTTCTGTTGTATTTTCATCACATGTTAAGGTTGAACAATGAGAGTTCTGTAGCTTCAATGAGGCTTACAGAGGTGTACGAGTTCCTCAAGAGCCTATGCAAATCCCAATTTTGGACCTTATGTCATCAGCAATGTTAATATTATTAATATTATATTAGAATATGTAATATGCATAAATATTCAAGGAAAATTGAAATTTGCATGATGAAACTTTACATGATGAACAGAAATTACATTTACTGTAATGGGTGGCCAAAAATAACTATCTGAAAGCCACACCTCCAATAAGATACACCTCCAATCTTCTGATAGGCTGCCACCTCTACAATATATTATTAAAAAGGTTCAGAATTGAACCTCACTCATCACAAAAAGGTTCTGATTTGAACCTTTACACAGGGGTTCCTCGAATAATCTTTAGAATTGGTTCTTTGGTTCTAAAGGTTCTTCCAGGCTCCATTACTTCTAAGAGTGTATACTATCTATTAAGGGAGATTTATAAGTGGTTGACCCACTAATATTATTCTTACAGAAACGTTATGTTCAAGCAGTTGGATTCAGTCAAGAGCTGTCATGGTCATGAGACTGAAGTTGATTTGATATCATTGGAAGATTGACACCATCTCTTCCATAACCAGACAGGTTATGTGGTACTGAACATTTCCAGAGCTTGCTGAGACTCCATCCTGTACTATGCACTTAGCATAGTACAGGATTGTACTAAAAAGAAAACAGTTTTTTGGTAAATGAGGGGAAATAAATTATTGGTCAAAAGGACAGTTCACTAAACTCAATCCCACCTACCACCAGGCCTTAGACCAACACCCTTTCCAGTGTAAAATTCTGCTTTTTTTGGAATGTGTAGGAGATGCAACTGCAGTGGCTAATGGCTAATGCAACTGCAGATCTGCTGACAGTAATAGGAATACATTAATCAATGATATAGCTAGCATGATTAAGAGTTAGGTCCTCAGTGATAACACTAACTAAACTGTAACACAAGTGGATTGTTAGTTTCTCTCTGGTGCTTGTGTCATCTAACATTCTATCTCTCTGGTTCTCCCAATCCCAATCTGTCCGTAAGGGGTTGGCTTCCAGAGAGAGAGAGCAAAAGAGAGAGAGAGAGTTCAGATCAAGCCAGTCCTTTCATCATCATAGCAGTGGAAATGAAGACTTCTGAACAGAAGCAGGAAGTAAACAGTCGATCCCAGGCCAAAGCCAAGGAGTCTGGGAAGTGTGGTCTTTGGGATAGTGAGTCCTGAGGTGATTATTGCTGTGTACTGAAGGGTAGGGGCTCTGGGGCTGGTTGTGCTGCTCCCCCAGGGTAGGAAGGGGAAGAGGGTTCGGGATGAAAGGAAGGGGCTCTGGGGATGCTGAGTTCCTGGAGTGCCTGTCTCTACTTGCGTCGGCGATGTTGGTGGTGATGGTGGCTTTGCATGTCTTCCATGGTGACCCTACCCCACACGCCAATCACGAACGCCTCGATCTCACACTCATTCTCTCCGCGAGCGATACGGAAGTAGCCGTTCTCCCCCCAGTTCTTCCCCCACGAGTTGGCAGCAATCTGGGAAAAGTCATTAGAAAGAGTGGCATGGGTTAGAATGTAGATATAGTAGAGAGAGACCACAGGAGGCTGATGAGGGGAGGACGGTTCATAACAATGGCTGAAACAGAGCAAATGGAATGGCAACAAACACATGGAAACCATGTGTTTGATGTATTTGATGCCGTTCCCTGATTCTGCTCCAGCCATTACCACAAGCCTGTCCTCCCTAATTAAGGTGCCACCAACCTCCTGTGGTAGATACATAATAAGATATTTACACAAATAAGAGACAACAAAGAGAAAAATATGTGATGAGTAATGTGATTGGAGACATCACTTACCCAGTACTTCTTAGTTGTCCCATCATAGTTCCTCTCTTCTCCCCACCTGGAACAGAAAACACAGACGGATTACTGACATGATTGTTTTCAACTAAAGGGAATACACTATTATGAACTTCAGAGGTTTCTTCATTTTTCACTGGAAGTAAAAAGTAATCTGACAATTATTCTGTTGTGAATTGGGTTGTTTTTAACCTTTTACAAGTAGCTTTTTAAATGAATCCCACGCCCACATAGGAATGTGGACACCTGAGAGTGTTTTGACACAACTGACACAATTTGAGCAAGAGCTATAAGTATAGGTATAGATGCTGAGTACAAAACATCTTTCATCTCTTAACAGCATCCTGAAAACAAGATGTTATTTATGACCATGGCTAAAGAACACCAGAGCGATTATACTACCCAAACACACACACACACACACACACACACACATCTACCCTGCATCCCACATCATTCAGATTCCTCAGCAGCACACTGAATTCCCCCCTCTGCCACTTCCCCCCTCGCAGCTCAGGAAACAGGAAGGAGAGGGATGCCCAGTGAGGAAGTGGTCACCGCCCGACTCCTGTCATCTCACAGACAACAACAACAACAACATTGCTGAAGGTTGAGTGAGGCTCTAATAAATACACCTTACCCCTGTAGAGGTCTCTCTCTCTCCTCCTGGCCAAGGCCCATAAATTCCCATCATCCTTAGCTTCTGGTCCTATCTGGCAGTTGCCCCCAGTCGGAAGTGGCCCAGCGTCCCTGCGTCTCAGACCGACTTTCCCTGCCCCCTCCCTCGCTCCAGTTCTATTCCCATCCTGTTTGTGAACACCAGTTCCTAGGAACTCTAGGAGCCTCATATTCTATAAGGGAATAGGAATGCTGGGAAAGAGAGGTGGTGTTTTCAGTTGTTGCCAACTCAGTAGCCTGCCACCAAAACATTGGCGAATAAGGTTTTATTACTTGACTCTGGTTTGGACAAGAGTTCAAGGGTCATCATGCTCTGAAAAAGCAAATACAAACAGCTGTACAAACATCACAACCAAATCTGAAATAGATGGAGACTGGAGGTTGCCTGACGACTCAGACTGGATTTAATTCCACTATCGCTACATACATTCAGTCTGAGACTGCCATCCAAGAAGCCGTTTCTGCTGACACCAAAGTGAGGGACGTTGTCCCCTACGCTGTTTTAACCACTTGTGTTCAGGCTCTGGCCCAACCCATCAGTTTCTGGGACCAATCAGAACGGTTAGAATGGGAGAAGTTGTCGGGGAGGAGATCAAATTCAGACTCATGGTGGAGAAGAAATGTTAGTGGGCGTGGCGTTTGGCTGGAGTGATGTGGCTGAATAGCCAGGCAAGGCAGGATGTGTGTTTTGGGAAGCCAAACTGTGTGTGTGTGGGTGCATTTGCGTGTCTGTGCGCATTTGTGCATGGGTGTGTGTGTGCGCACGTCTGCATTTGTATGTGTGTGTGTACTTGTGTGTATACGGGCAGAGCCAGAGAGACAGACAGAATTGGACCACTACGGAGCCCTTATCTCCCACAGTTAGCGTTGTTCCCCCTGGACAATGAGGGACATACCAGTCCTCCCCCACCTTACCCCTGACCTCCTCTATGGGCCTGATCCCCTCTCTGTCCAGTACAGTTGGGATCAACACACCAGACAATTCCCTTTCCACCAGAGTGGACCTCAATGCCCTAAACACAAACTTTCCCAGGCCCTTGGCTTAATAGAACGCACTGCAGCGGGATTTTGCTTGTAAAAACATCAAAGCTTGTGACAGTCAGGCTCTACGCACCCTGTCCTGACCCCCCTTCTTCCCCCCAACCCATCCAAAAATCCATACCCTTGGTACCCACCGAGCCTCGCGTTCATAGCCCAAACCAGCGAAAGAACCGCAGTGTCAGCGGAGGTTAGATGCAAAGGGAAGATGAGCTTTAACCATCATCATCATCAGTAGAGCATGCTGCTCAGACTAGACACCAACAGCGTTCTAGGACAGACCAGACAGGACAGACCGACCAGACAGGACAGACCATACTCCAGCAGTGTTCCAGGACAGACCAGAACTAGAGTGCGCCCCAAATGGCACCATGTTCCCTATACAGAGCACTTATTTTGAGCTGAGCACTATGGGCCTTGGTGAAAGTAGTGCACTATAAAGGGAATAGGGCGCCATTTGGGAATCAGTTTTATGCTATTGACCTTGATAGAGTTCCCCAACTTACTTTTTTTATATATATATTTTTGGGTTGGAAATCAGCTCCAAATGATTCTGTTCCCAAGTATTCCTACGCATAATAGAGAGACACGTGACTGCAGGGAAACTGAAATCAGTTCTACCAAATGTCTATGAACATGTTAAATGTGCAACCAGAGGGAAAAAGACTTGATCTATAAAAAAGTGGTCAGATGAAGCAGATGCTAAACTACAGGACTGTTTTCCTGTCACATGTTCCGGGATTCTTCCGATGGCATTGAGGAGTACACCACATCAGTCACTGGCTTTATCAATAAGTGCATCGAGGACGTCGTCCCCACAGTGACTGTACGTACATACCCCAACCAGAAGCCATGTACTACAGGCAACATCCGCATCGAGCTAAAGGGTAGAGTTGCCGCTTTCAAGGTGTGGGACTCTAACCTGGAAGCTTACAAGAAATCCTGCTATGCCCTGCGACGAACCATCAAACAGGCAAAGCGTCAATACAGGGCTAAGATTGAATCATACTACATCGGCTCCGACGCTCGTCTTATGTGGCAGGGCTTGCAAACTATTACAGACTACAAAGGGAAGCACAGCCGCGAGCTGCCCAGTGGCACGAGCCTACCAGACGAGCAAAATCATTTCTATGCTCGTATCAAGGCAAGCAACACTGAGGCATGCATGAGAGCATCAGCTGTTCCGGATGACTGTGTGATCACGCTCTCCGTAGCCGACGTGAGTAAGACCTTTAAACAGGTCAACATACACAAGGCTGTGGGGCCAGACGGATTACCAGGATGTGTGCTCTGGGCATGTGCTGACCAACTGGCAGGTGTCTTCACTGACATTTTCAACATGTCCCTGATTGAGTCTGTAATACCAACATGTTTCAAGCAGACCACCATAGTCCCTGTGCCCAAGAACACCAAGGCAACCTGCCTAAATGACTACAGACCCGTAGCACTCACATCCGTAGCCATGAAGTGCTTTGAAAGGTTGGTAATGGCTCACATCAACACCATTATCCCATAAACCCTAGACCCACTCCAATTTTCATACCACACGAACAGATCCACAGATGATGCAATCTCTATTGCACTCCACACTGCCCTTTCCCACCTGGAAAAAAGGAACACTTAAGTGAGAATGCTGTTCACTGACTACAGCTCAGCGTTCAACACCATAGTACCCTCAAAACTCATCACTAAGCTAAGGATCCTGGGACTTAACACCTCCCTCTGCAACTGGATCCTGGACTTCCTGACAGGCCGCCCCCAGGTGGTGAGGGTAGGTAGCAACACATCTGCCACGCTGATCCTCAACACTGGAGCTCCCCAGGGGTGTGTGCTCAGTCCCCTCCTATACTCCCTGTTCACCCACGACTGCATGGCCAGGCACGACTCCAACACCATCATTAAGTTTACAGACGACACAACAGTGGTAGGCCTGATCACCGACAACGACGAGACAGCCGATAGGGAGGAGGTCAGAGACCTGGCCGTGTGGTGCCAGAATAACAACCTATCCCTCAACGTAACCAAGACTAAGGAGATGATTGTGGACTACAGGAAAAGGAGGACAGAGAACGCCCCCATTCTCATCAACGGGGCTGTAGTGGAGCAGGTTGAGAGCTTCAAGTTCCTTGGTGTCCACATCAACAACAAACTAGAATGGTCCAAACACACCAAGACAGTCATGAAGAGGGCATGACAAAGCCTATTCCCCCTCAGGAAACTAAAAAGATTTGGCATGGGTCCTGAGATCCTCAAAAGGTTCTACAGCTGCAACATCGAGAGCATCCTGACTGGTTGCATCACTGCCTGGTACGGCAATTGTTCAGCTTCTGACCGCAAGGCACTACAGAGGGTAGTGCGTACGGCCCAGTACATCACTGGGGCTAAGCTGCCTGCCATCCAGGACCTCTACACCAGGCGGTGTCAGAGGAAAGCCCTAACATTTGTCAAAGACCCCAGCCACCCGAGTCATAGAATGTTCTCTCTACTACCGCATGGCGAGCAGTACCAGAGTGCCAAGTCTAGGACAAAAAGGCTTCTCAACAGTTTTAAGACTCCTGAACAGGTAATCAAATGGCTACCCGGACTATTTGCATTGTGTGCCCCTCCCCAAACCCCTCTTTTTACGCTGCTGCTACTCTCTGTTTATCATATATGCATAGTCACTTTAACAATACATTCATGTACATACTACCTCAACTGGCCCAACCAACCAGTGATCCCACACATTGGCTAACCGGGCTATCTGCATTGTGTCCAGCCACCCACCACCCGCCAACCCCTCTTTTATCATATATGCATAGTCACTTCAACCATATCTACATGTACATACTACCTCAATCAGTCTAACCGGTGTATGTATGTAGCCTCGCTACTTTTATAGCCTCGCTACTGTATATAGCCTGTCTTTTTACTGTTGTTTTATTTCTTTACTTACCTGTTGTTCACCTAATACCTTTTTTGCACTATTGGTTAGAGCCTGTAAGTATGCATTTCACTGTAAGGTCTACACCTGTTGTATTCAGCGCACATGACAAATAAACTTTGATTTGATTTGTATACAAATGAAAGCAAGGTTTGAAACTGCTATGTTTTAGTCAGATATTATATATGTTTGGGCTTTTTGTGGTCAATTTGCAGTCTATAAATTATTTGTAATTATGTTCTTACCACCCGACCATCCACTCAAGAAAAAAAATCAACCTGCTGCCCGAATCTAGATAATCTAATATACTGCATTTATAACATCCATGTGAGATATATACTCACAAACAACCAAGCAAACAGAGCACTCACTTGATGTCAGAGACAAACCAGGTATAGGTAAATAAAGTCTTCAGACATGGCTATGAATTATACCACAATAATGCAGGTAGAAATACACACTGACAAATACACACATTACTAAAAGTTAAATGACACAATATCACATGGAGACCCAAACAAAGGCAGCAGGACGGGGCAGGAAGTGGATCCCCCTCCTCTGTTTTTCTTGATCAATGTCCGATCAGATAAGAGTTAGAGAAACTGCCTCCATGACGGCTCTCAGCAGCTCTGTTCAGAGCTCCTTTTTATTCAACTGACTGCATTGTTCAAGCCAAAGACAACAAACCCTCCAACTCCAGTTTTTATTATGTGGCTTTAGCATTGCACAATGCTGGAGCACACACACACACACACACACACACACACACACACACACACACACACACACACACACACACACACACACACACACACACACACACACACACTCCTGCGCATGCACACACACAAGCCAAAAATTCCACCGGTAGCTAACAGACTCAGATGGTGATCATTTCCTGGTAGGAAAGTATAGCATGTCATTGACATTTAAAAACCAGCTGGAGAAAAACACATGAAATGGCTCTTTACAAGAGGAAAGGGTGTTCATAACACATGTCTTTCCTCATTCTAGTCATAAGGGTTGTAATGCCTAGAATAGACAGTCCAGACAAACAGTAGAAAACAAATACCTAGGCACTCAGACTAAACTATAATGTGAGTATTTGGCCGGGATGGGGTGTTGGGGGTAAAAGGTGGGGGAGGGGAGATGGAGAGAATACTGTCTGGGAGGAAATGTGCGCTCTTCATAGAAGTTGCCCTTAGGCACAGATCTTGGATCAGCTTACCCTCCCCAAAACCTAACCTAATCTATTAACCGCCAAACATCAACATTGACCTTAGATCCGTGTCTAGGGACTAGTTCATTCTACTCCCAGAGGGAGACAGAGGGGTGGGGGTTGGGTGATAGGGGCATGACGGGGAGGGGTGGGGAGGTGATCCAGGTGTGTAGTGCTGCCTGCATTTTTGTGGTCTCCGTGGTAACTAAGGGGCTTGTCTGGGGAATAGAGGACTGGAGCCAAGGTGTGTCTCCGACAGAAGGAGCGACAGACAGAAGGGGAGGGAGGACATCTCTCTTTAGCACACTGGAGAACATAACACACCTGTTGTAGCATGCGGTCTGGGACTGTATACATGAAGATGCTTTCATCATTTGATAACTTGGCAAATGCAAACAAGTATACTGAGGTTTGCTATTGTTGGTAGACTTAGGCCGGAATTCAATGCAAGGTGAATTATAGCACAGTGCACTATAACAGACTGTAAAGGTAATTTACACATCAGCTGCATTGTCACCTGTATAGTGTGCTGCACTATAATCCACCTTGTATTGAATCCTTGCCTTAGATATGAATTATGGAACATTTGATAAGATATATTGAATGCATTTAGCCTACAATAACATTTGAGGAAGGTGAAGACTGAACACAAGACATCCACAGTAATACCAGCATTTTCTTCCCATACTGCCTCCCACATACTGACTGTCGATTGAAATGTAATCTCAGAACAACGGATAGAAGACAACACAAAGCTATAACAGACGGCAGAAGATTGACAGCCTTACCCTGTGATCCTGACGGAGTGTGTGTTGTGTTTGCGGTAGTGTGGCGGTTTGGTGAAGCTGACGTCTGTGTGTTTATAGATCCCACTCTTATAGACGAAGAAGTCCTCATGGACCTCCAGGATGGCTGCAGGATACACAGGAAGAAAAACACAAGCTAGATGAACTGGAAACACAGAAACACACTTTATACAGGCAGAGAAATCTATAGCTTCTCAGGTGGTTATAAAAAGACCAACTAAAGGCCCTTAGTTCATGCTTCAATATTGTTAAAAACATAGATTAATCAACTTTACTATTATCCCAGAAAGCATCACTGTAGTTCAAAGGTAACCAATCTAGGCCTGGTTTCCCAAAACCATCTTAAGGCTAAGTTAATCGTTCAAACCTTTGTAGAAGTATCGTTAAATCTCCAAGCTTTTTCCCAAAACCATTGTTACTAAAGTTGCACTTTAAAACGCTTGTTATTTATCGACTGCCTCAGACCACTCATCAAACAGCTCATTACTTCGTTAGATGTGTTTTTCTCTACATTATACACAGAAGATCTCTGCTAAATGTAGAATCAAGATGTTTATCTGTCTCTCTGTGACCGCCAATAACTTCACAATGAAGTTGACTACGAATTAGAGCTGGGACGATGAATCTAAAATTATTGACACCTATCACGAAATCCGCCGAAGTCGGTTCCTCTCCTTGTTTGGGCGGCGTTCGGCGGTCGACGTCACCGGTCTTCTAGCCATCGCTGATCCACTTTTCATTTTCCATTTGTTTTGTCTTGTTTTCCCACACACCTGGTTTACATTGCCCTCATTACTTGCCGTGTATTTAACCCTCTGTTCCCCCCATGTCTGTGTGCGTAATTGTTTATTGTCAGGTTGGCACTCTTCCGGCTGGTTTGCGCCGGGTTGTATTTTACACCCGTGCTTTTTGACAGCCTGTACTTTGTACTTTGTTATTTTTGTACTTAGTGCTGCCTCACTTGTTCTGAGGGCATTTGTTGTTGTGATGCCGTTGCGTTCTATTCATATATTGCCTCAGTAAAGTGCCTTGTCCACTCATCTCTGCTCTCCTGCGCCTGACTTCCAATGCACCAGCTACACCCACACCTTGACAACACCGACCATGCCGATCACTCATCGCAGGCATTTTGCTGATATCGTTTATTACGATAAGTAGCCTATACTAGAGAAATGTGAATTTTGAAATGAAATAAGTTTGCTAATATTGGTGATTGGCTACAAGCATCAATCTAGTAGTACTAGTTGAAAGGATCATTAAAAAAATACATTAATGTGCACAATAGTTTATGATTATTGCATTATTTTAGGCAATTTATTGCGACAGGCATTTTTTTCTCCATATGGCACAGCTCTACTACAAATATAAAGTTGCCAATTACAGCCTTATTCTAAAATGGATTGAAAAATATATATACAGTACCAGTCAAAAGTTTGGGCACACCTACTCATATCCTCACATGGTCTCTCCTATCATTGCTATGCAGACGACACACAATTAATCTTCTCCTTTCCATCTTCTCCTTAATCTTCTCCTTTGCATCTCTGCATGTCTGTCAGACATATCAGTGTGGATGACGGATCACCAGCTCAAGCTGAACCTCGGCAAGACGGAGCTGCTCTTCCTCCCGGGGAAGGACTGCCCGTTCCATGATCTCGCCATCACGGTTGACAACTCCCTTGTGTCCTCCTCCCAGAGTGCTAAGAACCTTGGCGTGATCCTGGACAACACCCTGTCGTTCTCCACTAACATCAAGGCGGTGACCCGATCCTGTAGGTTCATGCTCTACAACATTCGCAGAGTACGACCCTGCCTCACACAGGAAGCGGCGCAGGTCCTAATCCAGGCACTTGTCATCTCCCGTCTGGATTACTGCAACTCGCTGTTGGCTGGGCTCCCTGCCTGTGCCATTAAACCCCTACAACTCATCCAGAACGCCGCAGCCCGTCTGGTGTTCAACCTTCCCAAGTTCTCTCACGTCACCCCGCTCCTCCGCTCTCTCCACTGGCTTCCAGTTGAAGCTCGCATCCGCTACAAGACCATGGTGCTTGCCTACGGAGCTGTGAAGGGAACGGCACCTCCATACCTTCAGGCTCTGATCAGGCCCTACACCCAAACAAGGGCACTGCGTTCATCCACCACTGGCCTGCTGGCCCCCCTACCTCTGAGGAAGCACAGTTCCCGCTCAGCCCAGTCAAAACTGTTCGCTGCTCTGGCACCCCAATGGTGGAACAAGCTCCCTCACGACGCCAGGACAGCGGAGTCAATCACCACCTTCCGGAGACACCTGAAACCCCACCTCTTTAAGGAATACCTAGGATAGGATAAAGTAATCCTTCTTACCCCCCCCCCCCCCCTTAAAATATTTAGATGCACTATTGTAAAGTGGTTGTTCCACTGGATATCATAAGGTGAATGCACCATTTTGTAAGTCGCTCTGGATAAGAGCGTCTGCTAAATGACTTAAATGTAAATGTAAATGTACTCATTCAAGGGTTTTTCTTTATTTTTTACTATTTTCTACATTGTAGAATAATAGTTAAGACATCAAAACTATGAAATAACACATATGGAATCATGTAGTAACCAAAAAGGTGTGAAACAAATCAAAATATATTTGATATTTGAGATCCTTCAAAGTAGCCACCCTTTGCCTTAATGACAGCTTTGCACATTCTTGGCATTCTCTCAACCAACTTCTTTTGGAATGCATTTGAATTAACAGGTGTGCCTTGTTAAAAGCACATTTGTGGAATTTCTTTCCTTCTTAATGCGTTTCAGCCAATCAGTTGTGTTGTGACAGAAGATAGCCCTATTTGGTAGAAAAACAGCTGAAATAATGACAGTCCTTCATTACTTTAAGACATGAAGGTCAGTAAATCTGGAATATTTCATGAACTTCGAAAGTTTTTTCAATTGCAGTCGCAAAAACCATCAAGTGCTATGATGAAACTGGCTCTCATGAGGACCAACACAAGAAAAGAAGACCTGGAGTTTCCTCTGCTGTAGAAGATAAGTTCATTAGAGTTACAAGCCTGTGTGGGGATCAAATACTTTTTTCCTTCACTGTATGTCTGTTTATGAATACTAGCAGATGCTTGGTGACGTTAACTATTTCCAGCCAGGTGTTTTCCAGGTGACACATTTGTGTCCAAAGTAATTGTATCTTAGGACATTGTCCACAAATCATAAGAAAATCATTAGGGCGAAGGTGAGAAGTCTACATATCAAGGTGTATGAACTAAGGGCTGGGTTGGAAGCTACACTATAAACAGTCCTAATCACTGGGGTTTGAGCTTGGGTCAATTGAGATGCCTCAATTGAGCTGCCTAAGCTATCCCTCTAAGCTAAAACCTCTGGTGGCTGACAATGTTTTTTAGGTCTCTGGCATGTTCACCACATTACATACCCTGTACAAAGTCACTACACCTCCTGAATACTAGTCCAACAATGTCCAACAATGGCATGATAAATCAGAGTTATAGCCAAACATCTGATACACATCCTCTCATACCCAATTCTCCTCCTTAAGCAGAAGCCAAGGCTGTCTTGCCCGTTTGTATTCATTCAGAAATCCAAGAGATGGCTTTGAGCACTACAGCATCACATATGGTTCCAGTATCTCATCATTTTACAATTGCCGATGGCAATTGCATGCACGCGCACACACAGTAAGTCATCATCACTAGATCATCCTACCTTGCACTGGGCCATTATCCATAATCTCCTTCATGATCTCCTTCTCCTGTGAAGAAGCGAGAGATGGACAGAACTGTGATTAGATGAAAGGAAAGATATGGACAGATCTGTAATTAGATGAAAGAGACAAAGTGGAGGGGATATCAACATAAATCTGTAGATAATACAGTACATCTCTCAGTGACTTGAGAGGTTATAGAGACAGATAAATATGCTGTAATGATTTTCAACATTAGGCATAATTTAGAATGATTGATGTGAGAGGTAATAAACCACAGGTACAGTGGGGGAAAACAGTATTTGATCCCCTGCTGATTTTGTACGTTTGCCCACTGACAAAGAAATGATCAGTCTATAATTTTAATAGTAGGTTCATTTGAACAGTGAGAGACAGAATAACAACAAAAAAATCCAGAAAAACGCATGTCAAAATGTTATAAAATGATTTGCATTTTAATGAGGGAAATAAGTATTTGACCCCTCTGCAAAACATGACTTAGTACTTGGTGGCAAAACCCTTGTTGGCAATCACAGAGGTCAGACGTTTCTTGTAGTTGGCCACCAGGTTTGCACACATCTCAGGAGGGATTTTGTCCCACACCTCTTTGCAGATCTTCTCCAAGTCATTAAGGTTTCGAGGCTGACGTTTGGCAACTCGAACCTTCAGCTCCCTCCACAGATTTTCTATGGGATTCAGGTCTGGAGACTGGCTAGGCCACTCCAGGACCTTAATGTGCTTCTTCTTCAGCCACACCTTTGTTGCCTTGGCCGTGTGTTTTGGGTCATTGTCAGGCTGGAATACCCATCCACGACCCATTTTCAATGCCCTGGCTGAGGGAAGGAGGTTCTCACCCAAGATTTGACGGTACATGGCCCCGTCCATCGTCCCTTTGATGCGGTGAAGTTGTCCTGTCCCCTTAGCAGAAAAACACCCCCAAAGCATAATGTTTCCATCTCCATGTTTGACGGTGGGGATGATGTTCTTGGGGTCATAGGCAGCATTCCTCCTCCTCCAAACACAGCGAGTTGAGTTGATGTCAAAGAGCTCCATTTTGGTCTCATCTGATCATCACACTTTCACCCAGTTGTCCTCTGAGTCATTCAGATGTTCATTGGCAAACTTCAGACGGGCATGTATGTGTATTCTTGAGCAGGGGGACCTTGCGGGCGCTGCAGGATTTCAGTCCTTCACGGCGTAGTCTGTTACCAATTGTTTTCTTGGTGACTATGGTCCCAGCTGCCTTGAGATCATTGACAATGTAGTTCTGGGCTGATTCCTCACCATTCTCATGATCATTGCAACTCCACGAGGTGAGATCTTGCATGGAGCCCCAGGCCGAGGGATATTGACAGTTCTTTTGTGTTTCTTCCATTTGCGAATAATCGCACCAACTGTTGTCACCTTCTCAACAGGCTGCTTGGCGATGGACTTGTAGCCCATTCCAGCCTTGTGAAGGTCTACAATCTTGTCCCTGACATCCTTGGAGAGCTCTTTGGTCTTGGCCATGGTGGAGAGTTTGGAATCTGATTGATTGATTGCTTCTGTGGACAGGTGTCTTTTATACAGGTAACAAACTGAGATTAGGAGCACTCCCTTTAAGAGTGTGCTCCTAATCTCAGCTCATTACCTGTATAAAAGACACCTGGGAGCCAGAAATCTTTCTGATTGAGAGGGGGTCAAATACTTATTTCCCTCATTAAAATACAAATCAATTTATAACATTTCTGACATGCGTTTTTCTGGATTTTTTTTATTTTATTCTGTCTCTCACTGTTCAAATAAACCTACCATTAAAATTATAGACTGATCATTTCTTTGTCAGTGGGCAGACGTCCAAAATCAGCAGGGGATCAAATCATTTTTTCCCCCACTGTAAGCTGTAGCTCAGTGGATCTACTTTGATTAGTATATAACACATGTGGGTTCTCTAAGTGCACATGTACTCTGGAAACAGTTAGTCTGCCTCCTTAATGGCACCCTATTCCCTACATAGTGCACTACTTTTGACCAGGGTCTATAGGATGGTGTCCCAATAGTATCTATTGTGTCCCAACTGTATCTATTACATACTGTAATAGATACAGGCTTTCCAGTTGATCTACTGTAGCTCACTCCAGTAACATTCCCTGCTGCTACCCACTCTGTCTTTGAGAAATCTGGCGCGTTCAAGTGTAAACCGGAAAATAGGCCCTACAGGTGAGTGATGTTGATGACTGATGTTGCCTAGATATTATCCAACTTTAGCCTACCACTTACTATCTACACCTTTGTTCTCTCTCTTTCTGCCACATGGAAAAAGAAAGGCCTGCATCCTTCACAAGGAATTCATTTATGAGTCAGCAAATGGAGACTTCTGTACTTTCTCGACGGTAGAGAAAACACATTAACACAAATACGTGAGAAAGATTATGGGCTAATGTAGTGTGAGGAATTCAGCCAGGTGTGTACAGAGCTCATGCAACCTACCTTACCATGTTTATGGAGGATTACAGAGTATGTTTTGCAAGCGGTGATAAACTGATGTCAGAGGTACACATCCCGTGGAGAGGTGTTGGACAGGAGATGTTTTGATGGTGGTAATAGTGTGTGTGTGTGTGTGTGTGTGTGCGTGCGTGCGTGTGTACATACGTTTGATGAGAGCCTGTAGGGAGGTGTAGACTGGTAGATGTCATTGTGGTAGGTGTGTGTGCTGGGGCAGCGTGCAGTAGCCTGTCTCTTCCCTCGGCCCACAGAGCGACTCTGCATCATACAGCGGCCCACCTCCGCTGGCGTCTGCTGGGGGGCAGAGAACGGGTAGCACTCCTCTGTCACCACACTAAGAGAGAGAGTGAGAGAGAGAGAGATGGAGACAGATAGATGATGAGAGATAGAGAACATAGCGTATTCAATAAATCATTAATTCACAGCTAAAAAAACAAAAACTGACCCTTAATTTTATCATGAAAAAATATTGTGCCTGGTGTCACAGTGAAATATGTCCTACCCTCTGCGTCTCAGGTACCACCAGGCTCCGTCGATACGTCCTCCAGCACAGCCCCCTTGGTTGCGCGTGTCACAGGAAATGAGGTTCTGGGGCGACAACTGAGGGGTCATGTGACCCATCGACTGGATGGAGATTCGATCCGATGCAACCGCTGAGCAAGGGAAAGAGAGATAGAAAGAAAGAGAATGTTTTTAAATAAATTCTGTGAAATGTCCTAAGAAATGTTCTGTGGGAATGAGATGGAACTTCAAATAAGTCCTTTTATGACCATTTTACCAGCATCTTTCCAGTATTTTGCAATATTGATACATTTTCTTTACCCACATTTACCAGTACTTTACAAAAATTCCAGTAATTCACCAAAATACCAGCATTTTACCAGTATTCTACCAGCATTTTGCCAGCCTTTTGCCAGTATTTTACTAGTACTTTGTCAATATTTTGCCTGTCTTTACTTGCATTTTGCCAGTATTCTGCTAGTATTTTACTAGCAATTTGTGTCTCACCTGCAGTGGAGAAGGCCCAGGAGGCAGCGCAGTTGCCCTGGTCCAGAGGTTCATGGATCTTTCCAGGCCACTTCTCTGCTGCGTTGAAGTACTGAGGCAGACGGTCATTTTGAGGGTCCATATTCAGCTGAGCATGGGGATAGCAAGGAGGAGGAAAAACAGGAATTAACTAATGTGCAGTTTCAATCCTGTTTCAATATACTTGACCACCTATATAAATATATATATATAAGTATATAAATACAATTAATTATTACTCACAAAACCTACAGTAGGTGTTCCAGCGGCCAGACGGTAAGAGACTGACAAACCAACAACAAGAGGAGGCTGACAAACCAACAGCAAGAGGAGGCTGACAAACCAACAACAAGAGGAGGCTGACAAGCCAACAACAAGAGGAGGCTGACAGACCAACAGCAAGAGGAGGCTGACAAACCAACAACAAGAGGAGGCTGACAAACCAACAGCAAGAGGAGGCTGACAAACCAACAACAAGAGGAGGCTGACAAGCCAACAACAAGAGGAGGCTGACAGACCAACAGCAAGAGGAGGCTGACAAACCAACAACAAGAGGAGGCTGACAGACCAACAACAAGAGGAGGCTGACAAACCAACAACAAGAGGAGGCTGACAAACCAACAACAAGAGGAGGCTGACAGACCAACAACAAGAGGAGGCTGACAAACCAACAACAAGAGGAGGCTGACAAACCAACAACAAGAGGAGGCTGACAAACCAACAACAAGAGGAGGCTGACAGACCAACAACAAGAGGAGGCTGACAAACCAACAACAAGAGGAGGCTGACAAACCAACAACAAGAGGAGGCTGACAGACCAACAGCAAGAGGAGGCTGACAGACCAACAGCAAGAGGAGGCTGGCAAACCAACAACAAGTGGAGGCTGACAAACCAACAACAAGTGGAGGCTGACAAACCAATAACAAGAGGTGGCTGACAAACCAACAGCAAGAGGAGGCTGACAAACCAACAGCAAGAGGAGGCTGACAAACCAACAACAAGAGGAGGCTGACAGACCAACAGCAAGAGGAGGCTGACAGACCAACAGCAAGAGGAGGCTGGCAAACCAACAACAAGTGGAGGCTGACAAACCAACAACAAGTGGAGGCTGACAAACCAATAACAAGAGGTGGCTGACAAACCAACAGCAAGAGGAGGCTGACAAACCAACAGCAAGAGGAGGCTGACAAACCAACAACAAGAGGAGGCTGACAGACCAACAACAAGAGGAGGCTGACAGACCAACAGCAACAGGAGGCTGACAGACCAACAGCAAGAGGAGGCTGACAGACCAACAGCAAGAGGAGGCTGACAGACCAACAGCAAGAGGAGGCTGGCAAACCAACAACAAGTGGAGGCTGACAAACCAACAACAAGTGGAGGCTGACAAACCAATAACAAGTGGAGGCTGACAAACCAATAACAAGAGGTGACTGACAAACCAACAACAAGGAGGCTGACAAACCAACAGCAAGAGGAGGCTGACAAACCAACAACAAGAGGAGGCTGACAAACCAACAACAAGAGGAGGCTGACAAACCAACAGCAAGAGGAGGCTGACAAACCAACAGCAAGAGGAGGCTGACAAACCAACAACAAGAGGAGGCTGACAAGCCAACAACAAGAGGAGGCTGACAAGCCAACAACAAGAGGAGGCTGACAAGCCAACAACAAGAGGAGGCTGACAAGCCAACAACAAGAGGAGGCTGACAAGCCAACAACAAGAGGAGGCTGACAAACCAACAACAAGAGGAGGCTGACAAGCCAACAACAAGAGGAGGCTGACAAGCCAACAACAAGAGGAGGCTGACAAACCAACAACAAGAGGAGGCTGACAAGCCAACAACAAGAGGAGGCTGACAAGCCAACAACAAGAGGAGGCTGACAAGCCAACAACAAGAGGAGGCTGACAAACCAACAACAAGAGGAGGCTGACAAGCCAACAACAAGAGGAGGCTGACAAACCAACAACAAGAGGAGGCTGACAAGCCAACAACAAGAGGAGGCTGACAAGCCAACAACAAGAGGAGGCTGACAAGCCAACAACAAGAGGAGGCTGACAAGCCAACAACAAGAGGAGGCTGACAAACCAACAGCAAGAGGAGGCTGACAAACCAACAACAAGAGGAGGCTGACAAACCAACAGCAAGAGGAGGCTGACAAACCAACAACAAGAGGAGGCTGACAAACCAACAGCAAGAGGAGGCTGACAAACCAACAACAACATAGTTGTTCCCTACACAAACCAACAACAACAACTTCCTAATGATGCTTTTGTGTGGAGCGCGCTCAGCGCATGGTGATTAATTAGCCACAATATGTCACGTCCTGACCAGTAAAGGGGTCTATTTCTTATTGTAGTTTGGTCAGGACGTGGCAGAGGGTATTTGTTTTCTTGGTTTTGTGTATGTGTTTAGATAGAGGGATATTTTGTGTAGAGTGTTTCTGGGGTTTATTGGTGTAAGTGTCGATGTAGAGGGGGTAGTTGATTTAGGTGGTTCGGGGTGTGTGTGTGTGTGTATTGTAGAGGGGTATTTGATTTATGTGTTCCGGGGTGTTGGGTATGTTCTTGTGTTTGTATTTCTAAGGGGCTGTTCTAGTTTTGTATTTCTGTGTTGGCCTGGTATGATTCTCAATCAGGAACAGCTGTACATCGTTGTTGCTGATTGAGAGTCATACTTAGGTCGCCTGTTTTCACCTGTTAGTTTGTGGGAAATTGTGCTGTGTATAGCTTTGTGCCTTACCGGCCTGTTATTCGTCGTTGTATTTTGTATACGTGTTTGTTTTGGGTTTTTCCTTCTTTGTCCATAATAAAGAAGATGAGTGTACATATTCCCGCTGCGTTTTGGTCCTCTCCTTATGACAATCGTGACACAATAGGACTTTCATGAATGTAAATACAATAAGATGACTGTGTATCACACGCAAATCATTAGCAAAAGTCTGTTAAGTTATTCCGGTAGAGATGACTGATTCACAGACGATTAGGACTATTTGGCCTAATATCAGTTTCTGACGTTGTTCCCTACATAGTTCACTACTTTTCCCCCATAGCCCTATGGGGCCCTATGGAGCCCTATGGACCCTAGTCAAAATTAGAGCACTATACAATGGGACGGAGACAGGCCAGGTATGGAGGTGGGAGGCATGCTTAACCCTGCAGGTAAAGTTGAAGTCGGAAGTTTACATACACCTTAGCCAAATACATTTAAGCTCAGTTTTTCACAATTCCTGACATTGAATCCGAGAAAAGATTCCTTGTCTTAGGTCAGTTAGGATAACCACTTATTTTAAGAATGTGAAATGTCAGAATAATAGTAGAGAGAATTTATTTCAGCTTTTATTTCTTTCATCACATTCCCAGTGGGTCAGAAGTTTACATGCACTCAATTAGTATTTGGTAGCATTGCCTTTAAATTGTTTAACTTGGGTCAAACGTGTCGGGTAGCCTTCCACAAGCTTCCCACAATAAGTTGAGTGAATATTGGCCCATTCCTCCTGACAGAGCTGGTGTAACTGAGTCAGGTTTGTAGGCCTCCTTGCTCGCACAAGCTTTTTCAGTTCTTCCCACACATTTTCTATAGGATTGAGGTCAGGGCTTTGTGATGCCAACTCCAATATATTGACTTTGTTGTCTTTAAGCCATTTTGCCACAACTTTGCTTGCAAGTTTGCTTGGGGTCATTGTCCGTTTGGAAGACCCATTTGCGACCAAGCTTTAACTTCCTGACTGATGTCTTGAGATGTTTGCTTCAATATATCTACATAATTTTCCTTCCTCATGATGCCAACTATTTTGTAAAGTGCACCAGTCCCTCCTGCAGCAAAGCACCCCCACAACATGATGCTACCACCCCCGTGCTTCACGGTTGGAATGGTGTTCTTCAGCTTGCAAGCATCCCCCTTTTTCCTCCAAACATAACGATGGTCATTATGGCCAAACAGTTCTATTTTTGTTTCATCAGACCTGAGGACATTTCTCTAAAAAGTACGATCTTTGTCCCCATGTGCAGTTGCAAACCATAGTCTGGCTTTTTTATGGCGGTTTTGGAGCCGTGGCTTCTTCCTTGCTGAGCGGCCTTTCAGGTTATGTCAACATAGGACTCGTTTTACTGTGGATATTGATACTTTTGTACCTGTTTCCTCCAGCATCTTCACAAGGCCCTTTGCTGTTGTTCTGGGATTTTCGCACCGAAGTACATTCATCTCTAGGAGACAGAACGCGTCTCCTTCCTGAGCGGTATGACGGCTGTGTGGTCCCATGGTGTTTATACTTGCTTACTATTGTTTGTACAGATGAACGTGGCCCTTCATGCATTTGGAAATTGCTCCCGAGGATGAACCAGACTTGTTGATTTTCCCATGATGTCAAGCAAAGAGGCACTGAGTTTGAAGGTAGGCCCTGAATACATCCACAGGTACGGCTCCAATTTATTCAAATGATGTCAATTAGCCTATCAGAAACTTCTAAAGCCATGACATCATTTTCTGGAATTTTCCAAGCTGTTTAAAGGCACAGTCAAGTTAGTGTATGTAAACTTCTGACCCACTGAAATTGTGATACAGTGAATTATAAGTGAAATAATCTGTCTGTAAACAATTGTTGGAAAAATTACTTGTGTCATGCACAAAGTAGATGTCCTAACCGACTTGCCAAAACTATAGTTTGTTAAGAAGAAATGTGTGGAGTGGTTGAAAAACAAGCTTTAATGACTCAAATCTAAGTGTATGTAAACTTCCGACTTCAACTGTATGTAGAATTAGAGCATTATGCATGGAACTCTAGCTCCGTTTAGACAAACCACACCTGCTGGTACGGCCTTCTCACATTCCTCCTGTTAATATCTCAACTATTCTCCCCAGACAAACACCTGATAGAAAATATACGAGTGCGTGTGTGTGTGTGTGTGTGTGTGTGTGTGTGTGTGTGTGTGTGTGTGTGTGTGTGTGTGTGTGTGAACACTGTAGAAGGTCAAAGTCCAAACCATACCATGGAGTGACTGACAGCTTGGAGGTGAGAGCACAGTACTGATGTGTTTAGAGATAAGGGCTGTAAGAAATTGGAGACAGTTCTGCCTGTGCATGCGTGTGTGGCTGCAACTCCCCAGGCCTCAGTTAGGACTGGGCCTGTCCATTACCCAGTATAAAGACTGTTAGACATGCGGGGACTTAGCTGGGAGACAGACAGAACAGATCGAGAGATTTATGAATAAGCTCTCCTGCTTAGATCTGTCTCCAGGTACAGGTAGGGGCATGTTGGGAGGAGAGGGACAGGTGGATGAGGGAGTGGTGGGTTGGAGAGAATAGAGTTGAAGGGAGGAGGCAGTGGGGGAGTGGGGGGTTGGAGAGAGTGGAGTTGAAGGGAAGAGGGGGTGGGGGAGTGGGGGGTTGGAGAGAGTGGATTGAAGGGAGGAGGGTGTGGGGAGGGGTTATAGAGAGTGGAGTTGACAGGAGGAGGGGGTGGGGGAGTTTGGTCTGGAGGATGTAGGGTGGGGACAGGGATTGGGAAGGGTAGCACGGAGAGGGGAGGGCCAGTCTGTTGTGTTGTCTAAAATGACTCTACCCCATCACCCATCTCTATCCTCTACCCCATCCTCAATCTCTATCCTCTACCCCATCCTCCACCTCCATCCTCTACCCCATCCTCCACCTCCATCCTCTACCCCATCCTCCACCTCTATCCTCTACCCCATCCTCCACCTCTATCCTCTACCCCATCCTCTCCACCTCTATCCTCTACCCCATCCTCTCCACCTCTATCCTCTACCCCATCCTCTCCACCTCTATCCTCTACCCCATCCTCTCCACCTCTATCCTCTACCCCATCCTCTCTACCTCTATCCTCTACCCCATCCTCTCCACCTCTATCCTCTACCCCATCCTCCACCTCTATCCTCTACCCCATCCTCCACCTCTATCCTCTACCCCATCCTCCACCTCTATCCTCTACCCCATCCTCCACCTCTATCCTCTACCCCATCCTCCACCTCTATCCTCTACCCCATCCTCCACCTCTATCCTCTACCCCATCCTCCACCTCTATCCTCATCCTCCACCTCTATCCTCTACCCCATCCTCTCCACCTCTATCCTCTACCCCATCCTCTCCACCTCTATCCTCTACCCCATCCTCTCCACCTCTATCCTCTACCCCATCCTCTCCACCTCTATCCTCTACCCCATCCTCTCCACCTCTATCCTCTACCCCATCCTCTCCACCTCTATCCTCTACCCCATCCTCTCCACCTCTATCCTCTACCCCATCCTCTCCACCTCTATCCTCTACCCCATCCTCCACCTCTATCCTCTACCCCATCCTCCACCTCTATCCTCTACCCCATCCTCCACCTCTATCCTCTACCCCATCCTCCACCTCTATCCTCTACCCCATCCTCCACCTCTATCCTCTACCCCATCCTCCACCTCTATCCTCTACCCCATCCTCCACCTCTATCCTCTACCCCATCCTCCACCTCTATCCTCTACCCCATCCTCCACCTCTATCCTCTACCCCATCCTCCACCTCTATCCTCTACCCCATCCTCCACCTCTATCCTCTACCCCATCCTCCACCTCTATCCTCTACCCCATCCTCCACCTCTATCCTCTACCCCATCCTCCACCTCTATCCTCTACCCCATCCTCCACCTCTATCCTCTACCCCATCCTCCACCTCTATCCTCTACCCCATCCTCCACCTCTATCCTCTACCCCATCCTCCACCTCTATCCTCTACCCCATCCTCCACCTCTATCCTCTACCCCTATCCTCTACCCCATCCTCCACCATCCTCTATCCTCTACCCCATCCTCCACCTCTATCCTCTACCCCATCCTCCACCATCCTCTATCCTCTACCCCATCCTCCACCTCTATCCTCTACCCCATCCTCCACCTCTATCCTCTACCCCATCCTCCACCTCTATCCTCTACCCCATCCTCCACCTCTATCCTCTACCCCATCCTCCACCTCTATCCTCTACCCCATCCTCCACCTCTATCCTCTACCCCATCCTCCACCTCTATCCTCTACCCCATCCTCCACCTCTATCCTCTACCCCATCCTCCACCATCCTCTATCCTCTACCCCATCCTCCACCTCTATCCTCTACCCCATCCTCCACCTCTATCCTCTACCCCATCCTCCACCTCTATCCTCTACCCCATCCTCCACCTCTATCCTCTACCCCATCCTCCACCTCTATCCTCTACCCCATCCTCCACCTCTATCCTCCCAATCCCCTCTGTGTTGATTAGATTGGCTCTTACATAATCTGTCTGGTTAGAATGTAAACAGAGTTAAAGACAACACATAGCAGAGGGGAGGCTTCCGAGATTATTATCAACAGATCAATACCAGACTCTGCCTGGTAGCCATAGCTGGTAATGATACAGGGCAGGCAAGCAGAATCTTTAAATAAAATGTTATATTATAGGTCCCTTTTGATGCACACACTTTTTTTTCAGATTCTTCTCAGGTTTACATAGGTTTGATAAAGTGAAAAACAGGCCGCGACACCATGTCTGCATCCCAATTGGCACCCTATTCCCTACATACAGCAGTGCGCCCTATGGTCCCTTACATGGGCCCTCATCAAAAGTAGTCACTTTATAGAGAACAGGGTGCCATGGCATTGGAGATCCATCCCATGAATCACCCAGCCTCACCCAGCCTCAACCTGCCCCCTATCCCACCCTTGCCCTACCCAGCAGACAGGTCTTCTCACCTGCATCTCGTTCATGCTCATGATGGTCCTGGAGGGCCTCTGTGTCCCCAGGCGATACCTCAGGCCCTCGTCCAGAGACATGCCATAGAACTGGCTGTAGTTTGCTGCCCGCCAGCTAGGGAGAGAGAGGAAAGTCAGGACAGTGAGTGTAAAAAATGTGTGTATGTGTGTTTTTTTTTGTGTGTTTTTTTTAAATCTTTATTTTAACAGGGAAAACAGACTGAGACCTGGATCTCTTTTATGGCTGTGCCCTGTGTAAACATGTTGATATGTACAGTTTTAGGCATACAGACAAGAACATTTCAAACATACAAAACAAAGACACAATTCAACAGAAACAATCACAGACAACATCATATTGATCCTCCATAACATTTTTGAAATGGGCAAGGGACACCAGAGTGTCTAACTTAAGTTGGATCTGCAGTTTGTTCCATAAATAAGGCGCAAAGGAACTAAAGGCAGTCCTACCCAACTCTGTGGAGACCGCAGGAGTCTCTAATGTAATCCACATCTGTGATCTGGTTTTAAAATGTGTATATCTAGTGGAAAAGAATGATGATATATATGGAGGTAGTTTTAAAAGAAGTGCTTTATAAATAAACAAGAGAGCATGTTGCTCTCGCCTCACAGATAGAGAGGCCCAACCCACATGTTGATATAGGATACAGTGATGAGTTTTGTAACTATCACCCGTGATAAACCTGAGTGCACAATGGTAAATAGCATCCAGTGGTTTTAATGTGTTTGCCGATGCATGCATATAGATAATATCACCATAATCTAAAACAGACAGAAAAGTAGCCTGCACAATTTGTTTTCTATTTACAAAGGACAGACAAGCCCTGTTTCTGTAAAGGAACCCTATCTTGAATTTGAGCTTTTTTCCCAATTCAGTAACATGTTTTTTAAAAGAAAGCTTATCATCTAACCATACCCCTAAATATTTATATGCAGAGACCTGTTTGATTTGAGTACCATCCAAGCTAGTGATTACAAAAGTGTTTCTAACTGAGAGTTTAGACCTAGAAAAAAACATGACATTTGTTTTCTTAGCGTTTAAAACAAGTTTAAGCTGTAAAAGAGACCCCTGTAGTATCCTAAAATCAGACTCCAACTGCATTAAAGCTTGGTCCGCTGTTGGAGTAATAGAGTACATCACTGTGTCATCTGCATATAAATGGAATTTACAATATTTGACATCATCACCAATGTTGTTTATATAAAGTGAGAACAATAGTGGGCCAATTATTGAACCCTGAGGCACCCCTTTACGTAACTGTAAGGAGTCAGACTTGACCCCGTCGACCATGACGGCCTGAGTTCTATCTTTAAGATAGTCATAAAACCATCGGCAGGCATCAGTGCCCACTCCTATAGATGACAGCTTACTCAAAAGGATAGCATGGTCTACAGTGTCAAAAGCTTTTGACAAATCTACAAACAACGCAGCACAGTGCTTTCTATCATCTAAGGCATTTGCAATATCATTTACAACAAGCATAGTGGCCGATGTGGTACTGTGTTTAGATCTAAAACCAGATTGGTTGGTGCTAAGAATACTGTTAGCAGAAAGAAAAGACTGTAACTGTTTGTTGACTATAGATTCTAGGATCTTTGCCAGACAAGGGAGCCTAGAGATGGGTCGATAGTTATCCAAATCACTACCGTCACCTCCCTTATGTAATGGCAGAACAAAAGCTGCTTTCCACACCTTAGGGATAATTCCTGTGCTTAATGTTAGATTAAAAATGTGTGTCACTGAACCAGCAATGATAGGTGCAGCACACTTAAGTAAGAACGGGTCTAAATTGTCAGCGCCTAAGGATTTCTTAGTATCAATGGCACACAGGGCAGCTAGAACTTCTGCTTCGGTTATTTTCTGGAAACTAAAAACAGGGTTACCATTTTTCAGAGTAACGGTTGAAAAGCAAGATGAAAAATCAACTAACTGGCCAGTGCCACAATGGCCACTTTTCCTTTCAAATAAAAAACCAGCAGAGATGAAATGCTTATTAAAAGCATCACAAATATCATTTTTTTCACTTAGGATACAGGAATCTGAGGTAATTTGCTTAGGAAGAGAAACAGCAGAATTCCCCCGTTTCAGTGAATTAACGGTTTTCCAGAATTTTGCAGGATCTCCTGCAGAATCTGTCATAGCATTAAGGAAGTAATTTGATTGTGCCTTTTTGACAGCTGCAGTACATTTATTTCTCAATTGCCTAAAAAACAGCCAATCAGCTGGAGTACCTGTTTTCCTCGCCAAGGCCCAGGCCCGATTCTTTTGCAGGAAAAGACCTGACAATTCAGGAGAGAACCAAGAACTGGTTCGGTTTCTTACTCTGTGATTCTTAAGCGGGGCATGTTTATCAGACATAGAGGTAACAATAGAAGAGAAAAAAAGCAAGGGCTAAAACCGGGTCCAGAAAACAGCAAGTGGATAAAAACTCAGAGTGATATAAGTCAAGGGTAAAAGCTTGCTGTGAGAAATGTTTATAATTTCTCTTAGAGATTATACAGGGATCAGAGTGTTTCAGCCTGGTATCTCTAATACAAGCAATAGGGCAGTGGTCACTGATATCATTTGCAAAAACCCCACTGGCTGTGTATTTATGGGGGGTGTTTGTTAGAATAATGTCTAGTAGAGTAGATTTTACTGGGTTCTTAAAGTTGGGACGGGTTGGTTTAGTTATCAGCTGAGTTAGATTTAGCTCAGTACAAATGTCTTTTAATTTATCGGATACTGGTGAAAGCCAATCCAGGTTAAAATCTCCCAAAATCAGTAATTCAGAGTTTGCATAATTAGACAGTATATCAGATAATTTGCATAGAGTACAAGGAGGAGCTGAGGGGGGGCGATATACCCCTCCTAGAGTTAAACGAGCATTATTACCAAGTACCAAATTTAAAACTAGACATTCATATTGCTTTGGGACAGAGGTTGATATGGACACAGAAACATTTAAGCAGCATTTTACATAAATCGCGATACCACCACCTCTACCAACTCTATCAGCTCTATAAATATTGTACCCAATCAACTGAACATCTGAATCAGGCACAGAATCACACAGCCACGATTCAGATACAACCAATACGTCAACATTTGATTGTGAGACCAAAATTTCAATAAAGTCCAACTTTTGTATCAGGCTTCTAGCATTCAAATGAATTATTCCAATGCCATTGCTACAGGAATTCATATCAGATGGAGTATCCGAGGTAGCACCTGAAGCTGCACTGGATGAGCAATAAACCATTTTCGAGCTATTGACAGAGCTCAATTTTATGGGGACAAGATTACTACTAACAATACCTCTCTGCATGTGAGTAGTATTCGCAATACGGTGATTGGACAATAATCTAGGAATTGCAGAAAGGTTGTTAACTGTAGTTTGTTCCATATTTGCAATTGAGGGACTAATTAATGAAACTGGGAGAGGAGCATTGACCGTAGTCTGATAGGGGAGCGTACAATCTCAAAAGTCAACCCCTGAAAATACACAACGTCAGGTATCAGAGGCTCTACATGAGGCAAGAGTAAGAGACATGTTGGTGGAGAGGATGCTGGAGCCATACCTGTTAAGATGTAAATTGTCCCGAAGAAATAGACCTGGTCGGTCTGTAAAAGCTGCAAAGTTATCCACAAATGGAATTCCCATCGTGCAGCGGTATCCCTTAAGCCAGGTGTGTAATTGGCGTATACGACTAAAAACCATATCCGTGTAGCGTGGGGATGGAAATGGACCGGAAACAACGCACTGCTTCCCAGATTCCAGCAGCGTATTTATCAATGTTTTAAAATCGTCTCTCAATTTCTCTGACTGCTGGAGTTTAATGTCATTAGACCCAACATGGACAATGACAGTTGAAGCGGCGGAGTGCTTGCTAATAAGTAGCGGTAGCATGGAATTTAGGTCAGGGATCCTAGCGCCAGGGTAGCAGAAGGTCTCAGCTTTCCGGATGGAAACGTTTCGGACCATGGATGAACCCACCACGAGAACGGAAGGACTACAGATGGGTTTACTGGGTAAATGACAGGGCCTCTCCCGGGTGATCTGCCTCCTAGCAGGTTGAGGGGGGCTAGCAGCTGAGTCTGACGACCTAGCGGCGGGCAAGGAGCGCAGATGAGTATGCTTGGGCACTTCCACCTGAGAGTGAGACGGCAGCAGTAGAGATGTAGCGGAGGGACCCTGTACAGTATGATTGGAATGCACTTCCAGGTCTTCCAGGACCTCGAATCTTCTCCCCAATAGTAGCATCTCCGAAACATTTGATGGATTCCGTTTCCTGGAGTGCTTTACTCCCCGGACAGCAATCCAGGCATCCTGAGGCGGAGCAGAAGGGGTGGAACAGACCAGGCCCTTCGGTTTAGCTCCTAGCCTGGGCCATGGCTCGTTTAAGGGAACCGAATGGAGTTTCTCCTTTACAGGCTCCCCAAAAGTTGAGGTGCCGAGCCAGGGGCAGGTGACGTCGTCGATTTTGGAGGTGGTTTGTGCAACCATGGAGTCCAGGAGTTCTTCGTCCTCCTTGATCTGGCACAAGACAGATACTCTCCCCTCCAGCTCAGCGACTCTGGCTCAGATACTGGCAGGTGGTACATCCAGGGGTGAGCGAAACCATGAGAGACAGGTGGTTTTGGGCCCGGAGACTAGCAGTTAGCAGTTTGTTTTTAGCCTAAAGCCAGCTTTAAAATAAATCCTCAAATAACATTATAAAAATGGAAGTGTAGTAAAATAAAACGGCTAGAGCTGCCGCTTTCAATTGTTCTCTGCTTCCAATTCTTAGAAAAAAACAACGTTGCATTCACATGTGTGTATGTGTGTTTGGGTGTGTTTTTAAAACTTCTTCAGGATTGGTGGGTCCCCTGCGGGACGGTTGAGCTAACGTAGGCTAATGCGATTAGCATGAGGTTGTAAGTAACAAGAACATTTCCCAGGGCATAGACATATCTGATATTGGCAGAAAGATTAAATTCTTGTTAATCTAACTGCACTGTCCAATTTACAGTAGCTATTACAGTGAACGAATACCATGCTATTGTTTGAGGAGAGTGCACAGTTTTGAACATAAAAAGTTATTAATAAACAAATTAGTAGTAGCAGTCTTGATACAAGATTTGTAACAGAAATGCAATGGTTCATTGGATCAGTCTGAAACGTTGCACATACACTGCTGTCATCTAGTGGCCAAAATTGCACCTGGGCTGGAATAGTACATTATGGCCTTTCTCTTGCATTTCAAAGATGATGGTAACATAAAATACAAAAAAAATGTTTTTTTTCTTCTTTGTATTATCTTTTACCAGATCAAATGTGTTATATTCTCCTACATTACTTTCACATTGCCACAAACTCCAAAGTGTTTCCTTTCAAATGGTGCCAAGAATATGCATATCCTTGCTTCAGGGCCTAAG
Source organism: Salmo salar (assembly GCF_965601325.2). Lineage (NCBI taxonomy): Eukaryota > Metazoa > Chordata > Actinopteri > Salmoniformes > Salmonidae > Salmo > Salmo salar. The sequence continues at coordinate 32,129,952 of NC_138317.1, forward strand.
CTACAGGCAGTTAGATTTGGGTATGTCATTTTAGGCGAAAATTTTTAAA